>NC_058080.1:575777973-576038405 GCF_014858855.1 Bufo gargarizans | reverse complement strand
AGACATCTGAATGTCGCCATCCCTGGTACTCCCGAGTGCATTCTGTTTCATGCTCCTCCAGAACATAAGCACATACAACCATTAGTCCATATCATTATTCTGGCGGCTAAACGGTGTTTGTTAAATAACTGGCTTAGACCTCAGGTACCCTCAATGAATGAGGTTCTAGAACATGTCAAAAAATGCTTTGATATGGAGAGGATAGAAGCGAATTCCATTAGGGGAAAGTGTATCGAAAAATTTTTCAAACGATGGGAAGATTTTATGATAATAGTATATTCAGATCTGGAGTTGAAGAGCTTGATGGCACCATTTCTATCCTCAGAATGGTATCTGAAACGAAAAATTGCTGGGACATTAGGGAGACTATTGTCTGATTAATGTACACATTATATCAAGATCCGGTACGCTGGAGGAAAAAGTTCGGGGGGGGGGGGGGCTACAGAGGGAAGGGAGGGATGAGGGGTTACCCTTGGTATGGGGTCTGTTGACTACCTTCAAGGATCAGAACTTTGATCAAGCAGCCGATAAATAATGTGAATAGAATGATGGCTAGGGTTTAGCTTTATTCATGTCAAAATTTGTGCAGTATGTGAGATATATTGTATCTTTATGTCAAACCTTGTCAATTTTTCATGATTCTGTGACATGCTTCTGGAATGAAAATTGATAAAAGTTAAAGATTTTATTTTTTTTTAAATACAAAGAAAAGATTGGACTTTGCTAAAAAAAATAACAAAACATAAAAAACCAGCACACTTCTAGAAGAACATTCTTTGGACAGATGAAACCAACATAAACTTCTACTAAAATGATGGAAAGAAAAAAGTATGGCAAAGGCATGGTATAGCTCATGATCCAAAGCATACCACCATCTGTAAAAAACACGGCAGAGGCGGTGTGATGGCAGCCAAACTGATCGGTCAGCGTTTCATAATACAGATGGACAATGACCCAAAACATAAAGCCAAAGCAAACCAGGAGTTTATTAAAGCAAAGAAGTGGACTATTCCTGAATGGTCAAGTCAGTCACCTGATCTGAACCCAATAGAGCATGCATTTCACTTGTTAAAGACAGAAAGGCCCACAAACAAAGTCCTGGCAACGCATTAAAAAGGAGGAAACGCGGGGTCTGGTGGTGTCCATGAGTTCAAGACTTTAGACAGCCATTGCCAAATAAAGGGTTTTCAACCAAGTATTAGAAATTAATATTTTATTTACAATTATTAAATTTGCCCAATTACTTTTGATCCCCTGAAATGAAGGGATTGAGTTAAGAAAATGCTTTAGTTCCTCACATTTGAATGAAATAATTTTATTCAACCCACTGAATTAAAGCTGAAAGTCCAAACTCCAGCTGCATCTTAATTGTTGTGTTCAAAATCCATTGTGGTAATGTACAGAACAAGTATCGCCTACTCTTGGGCCCCCTCCACTAATCCCCACTATCCTATCCACCTTAGATTGCTGGCCACTTACCACTAACTGCTCAAACCTCATACCATTCACCAGACCCCTGCCTCTCCAGTTTCTCTATCTGGAGTGCAGCATTAGGGAACTTACTTTCCTGTTTGCAATAAACTTTCCACGATCTCTTAATTTTCCATAAAATTACTTTCCTTGATCTCAGATAAACCTGGCTAACACCCACTTACACAGCCTTCACCCGCCGCACTCTCCTATGGAAAACCCCAATCTACCCATATTCCCTGTTCAAACAGACATGTTGGCGATGTTGGCCTCCTCCTATAAGGTAACTGTTCCTTTAACCTATATCTATCCTTCCTCAACCCCCCATTTTTTTTTAAGTTCACTTGGTCCACATCATCTCTGCTTCTAACCTCCAAAAAGCCATTATCTACCTCCACCAGGCCCTACTACTGGCATTTTTAACTTCAATACCTGTCTTCTACACTTCCTTTCTACCAACATCATCATGGGCAATTTCAACATCCCTATTACATGCCACTCAGCTGCCTCCAAACTCCTATCTCTTATTTCCTCCTTTGGCCCCCTCACACAATGGTCTTCCACAGCCACTCACAGAAATGGACACACTAGAGCTTGTCTTCGACCACCACTGATCTCTCAAACTCTCCTGTCCCCCTCTCTGACCCACTGATCTTTTTGCTTTCTCATCCACTCTCTCTTCAATTGCCCTTCTAGTCCATAAGCTAGCATGCCTTAGTAATAAGCCTCAAACTTTCCATTCACATACTCACTATCTTACCCTTGTCCCCCATATACAAACCGGATTCCCAAAAAGTTGGGACACTATACAAATCGTGAATAAAAACTGAATGCAATGATGTGGAGGTGCCAACTTCTAATATTTTATTCAGAATAGAACATAAATCACGGAACAAAAAGTTTAAACTGAGAAAATGTACCATTTTAAGGGAAAAATATGTTGAATCAGAATTTCATGGTGTCAACAAATCCCCAAAGTTGGGACAAGGCCTATTTTCACCACTGTGTGGCATCTCCCCTTCTTCTTACAACACTCAACAGACGTCTGGGGACCGAGGAGACCAGTTTCTCAAGTTTAGAAATAGGAATGCTCTCCCATTCTTGTCTAATACAGGCCTCTAACTGTTCAATCGTCTTGGGCCTTCTTTGTTGCACCTTCCTCTTTATGATGCGCCAAATGTTCTCTATAGGTGAAAGATCTGGACTGCAGACTGGCCATTTCAGTACCCGGATCCTTCTCCTACGCAGCCATGATGTTGTGATTGATGCAGAATGTGGTCTGGCATTATCTTGTTGAAAAATGCAGGGTCTTCCCTGAAAGAGATGACGTCTGGATGGGAGCATATGTTGTTCTAGAACCTGAATATATTTTTCTGCATTGATGGTGCCTTTCCAGACATGCAAGCTGCCCATGCCACACGCACTCATGCAACCCCATACCATCAGAGATGCAGGCTTCTGAACTGAGCGTTGATAACAACTTGGGTTGTCCTTGTCCTCTTTGGTCCGGATGACATGGCGTCCCAGATTTCCAAAAAGAACTTGAATCGTGACTCGTCTGACCACAGAACAGTCTTCCATTTTGCCACACTCCATTTTAAATGATCCCTGGCCCAGTGAAAACGCCTGAGCTTGTGGATCTTGCTTAGAAATGGCTTCTTCTTTGCACTGTAGAGTTTCAGCTGGCAACGGCGGATGGCACGGTGGATTGTGTTCACTGACAATGGTTTCTGGAAGTATTCCTGAGCCCATTCTGTGATTCCTTTACAGTAGCATTCCTGTTTGTGGTGCAGTGTCGTTTAAGGGCCCGGAGATCACGGGCATCCAGTATGGTTTTACGGCCTTGACCCTTACGCACAGAGATTGTTCCAGATTCTCTGAATCTTCGGATGATGTTATGCACAGTTGATGATGATAGATGCAAAGTCTTTGCAATTTTTCGCTGGGTAACACCTTTCTGATATTGCTCCACTATCTTTCTGCGCAACATTGTGGGAATTGGTGATCCTCTACCCATCTTGGCTTCTGAGAGACACTGCCACTCTGAGAAGCTCTTTTTATACCCAATCATGTTGCCAATTGACCTAATTAGTGTTAATTGGTCTTCCAGCTCTTCGTTATGCTCAAATTTACTTTTTACAGCCTCTTATTGCTACTTGTCCCAACTTTTTGGGGATTTGTTGACACCGTGAAAATTTGAATCAACGTATTTTTCCTTTAAAATTATACATTTACTCGGATTAAACGTTTGATCCTGTCATCTACGTTCTATTACAAATAAAATATTGACATTTGCCATCTCCACATCATTGCATTCAGTTTTTATTCACAATTTGTTTAGTGTCCCAACTTTTTGGGAATCCGGTTTGTATTCACTTCACAATGCTGACACTGCTATTGCTTTCTACATTACAAGTACTTCAGCTCTCGACTCAAGTGCCCCCTTCCCACACACTCAAACCTGTCAAATAAATTGACAACCCTGACAAACTCACCAGACAAAAACACCAAGACAAGCTTCCAGAGGTGTAGAACAAAACCCACTCTAAAGAAGATTTCATCACATACAGATAAGCTGTTCTCAACTTCAAGTCTGCTCTCTCCTCTTCTGAACAGTACTACTTCACTACTGTCATATCATCTCTTTCCCACAACCTCAAACAATTGTTTAATACTTTTAACTTTATACTCTGTACCCTAGTGTCCCCTCCCACACCCCTCATCTCAGCCAAAGACTTTTCCTCATATTTCAAAGATAAAATTGACTAAATCTCAGATCTTCAACCAACAACCCCTGCTAATCACCTGTACAACTACTCAGTGAACTTCCCACTTAACCCAATTTACTACCATCACTGAGGATATGTTCTCCACCTTTATCTCCAAATCACATCTTACCACCTATGCTCTTGACCCAATTTCATCCCACCTCATTCCATAGTTATCCAGGCCCTAACCCACCTTTACAACCCATCACTAACCACTGGCATCTTCCCTTTTTTTTTTAAACATGCCACATCACACCCATAATCAAGAAGCCTTGGTCCCCTACTTTTTTCCATTTATACATTCGGCCTGGGACAGCCCCATGGCTTCCAATACCACCTCTATGCCGATGACACTGAAATCTACCTCTCTGGCCTAGATGTCTCTAACCTTCTATATAGAATCTCACTGTCTCTATCAACTATATCTTCATTCTTCTCCTCTCGCTTCTTAAACTCAAAATGGAGAAAACAGAATTCATTTAATCTTTCCCTAGGTCACTCAGCTCCCCAACCTGACCGTCTCGCAGGTCCACTTCTGTGGGATAACATTTAATTCTGTCCTGTCCTTTAAGCCACACACCCAAACCTTTACCACCTGCCACTTTTAACTTAAGAACAGCTCTTGTATTCACTCCTTCCTCACCAGTCAACTAAAATGCTTATGCATGCCCTTGTCATCTCCTGCCTGGACTACTTCAACATCCTCCTCTGTGGCTTCGCCTCTAGCACTCTTGCTCCCCTCCAATCTATTCTCAAATCTGTGCCTGGTTAATCCACCTCTCCCCTCGTTTCTCCTGCCTCCCCCTGTGCTAATCCCTTCACTGGCTCCCCAGCCAGTTTAAAATACTAACAGTTACATATAAGGCTGTCCAAAATCTGGTCCCTCCTTACATCTGTGACCTGCTTCCCTGATACATCCCCACACGTAATCTCTGATCCTCACAGGAACTCCTTTTTTGTTCTCATCTCGCCTGTTCCTCGCACAATCCTTGCATCTACAAGATTTCTCACGTGCATCCCCCATACTCTGGAACTCACTACAACAGCACATCAGACTAGGGTTATCAAAAATATTCAGACGATAACTATATTAAGAAATTTATTGCGATAAATGCCAGTTAAAAAAAAAAAAACACACACAAGGAGACATACTGTATAGGGGCAGCCAGAAGAAGACATTATACTGTAAGGGTGGCCACAAGGAGACGTTGTACTGTATGGGGGCCACAAGGAGACATTATACTTTATGGGGATAATGGGGGCCACAAGGAGACATTGGCTTGGGGCAGCGGCCAGGCAGCCACAACTTGGAGACATTAATTGTCACACTGTATGGCAGTGTTCGCCGGGGCAGCAGCGCAGCCACAAGGAGATATTACAGTATGAGGGCAGCAGCCACAAGGAGACATTACAGTATGAGGGCAGTAGCGCAGCCACAAGGAGACATTACAGTATGGGGGCAGCAGCCACAAAAGGAGACATTACAGTATGGGGGCAGCAGCCACAATTCCTTCTTGTTGGTCATGTCATGGGGGAGGGAGGGACTCATGATGGCTCATTCCCTGCCTGCCGGCTGCTATTTCAATGTGCAGTGCAGAGCATGCAGCTAGTTGCAGGCAGGCAGGCATGAAGGACTGAGTAGGCCAAGGTCGGACAGAAGACATATAATTAGGGTAATCTGATAAGCAGAGACATTACACCTTTAATAGCTGCCCATCCGGGTATATAGGGTCTCTCTCCGCAGGCGAAGTGAATTTTGTTAAAATTATGGTATTAATGAGCAGGCACTCTAATTATGGGTACATGGAGGACAATTTATTATTCAAAAATATATATAAAAATATATAGACATAAAGCAATCACAATGTTCATATAAAAATCACAATGTTCATAAAAATGATTAAATATCCATAGAAATAGTATTAGCAGCAATAGCAATGGTTAATATCAATAATGGCAGTAACAGTTTAAGGATATCAGCAATATTACAATGAATATACAAATAAAAATTAAAATAGAAAGCAGGAACAACTTGGATTAGTGGCAATTAGTTCCATGTCTTAGTCCCCATAGAATATATATTGCACTGTTTGGAGTTCTTTGGATATCTCAGCAAAATAGCAACAATGTTTGTAGCAATTGTAGCAGCTTTGTTATTTACTTGTGGCAGTGTTTGTAGCAATTTTACTAACAGTTGATTGCTAGATATCCACACGCTCAGATGCAGTCTCACTTGTTTTAAGGGTACTTTCACACTTGCGTTGTTTGATTCCGGCAGGCAGTTCCGTTGCCTGAACTGACTGCCTGATCAGGCAAACTGTATGCAAACGGATGTCATTTTTTCTGACTGATCAGGCATTTTTCTGACTGATCAGGATCCTGATCAGTCAGAAAAATGCCTGATCAGTCAGAAAAATGCCTGATCAGTCAGAAAAATGCATTGCAATACCGGATCCGTTTTTCCGGTGTCATCAGGCAAAACGGATCCGTTTTTTTTTTTTTTTTTTTCATTTTTAAAGGTCTGCGCATGCGCAGACCGGAATGACGGATCCGGCATTCCGGTATTTTGAATGCCTGATCCGGCACTAATGCATTCCTATGGAAAAAAATGCCTGATCAGGCATTCAGGCAAGTCTTCAGTTTTTTTCGCCGGAGATAAAACCGTAGCATGCTACGGTTTTCTCTTTTGCCTGATCAGTCAAAACAACTGAACTGAAGACATCCTGATGCAAACTGAACGGATTACTCTCCATTCAGAATGCATGGGGATATGCCTGATCAGTTATTTTCCGGTATAGAGCCCCTGTGACGGAACTCTATGCCGGAAAAGAAAAACGCAAGTGTGAAAGTACCCTAAGTATAGAGATAGGGAATGTTCCGTCTGTGCACATTCAGTGCTTATGTTTACTCACAGTTCAGCTGTTCTCTGGTGCGGCGTCCCGCTCCTGCTGTGAAAACAGCCTGACCTTAGTGTTGCAGATCCTCCGGTCACAGCTTATTCAAAGAGGTCAGCGTGCCACGTGTTATGGCAGCGTCCCTGTTGAGTGTCAGTTTCAGCTGTCGGGGTTCCGTTTAGGTGAGTTATCGTGAGTTCAATGTGTTCAATTCCTCTTGGAGCGCTCCAGTAGTGTAGTTTTAGATCTTCATATGCTTGTTCACCCAAACATGTTTCGGAGCGCAGACTTGCTCCTTCCTCAGTGGACCTTTAATAGCTGCCCATCCGGGTATATAGGGTCCCTCTCCGCAGGCGAAGTGAATTTTGTGGGGGTCGGACGGAGTGGGACTAAGTTCTGACTGACTTTTCCACCACTCGCTCCTGTACTGCGCTGCTCAGCCTGGGCGTCATCCGATTCAGATGTTAGACGTCGGTGGGCGGAGACTGCACCATGGGAGCAAGCGAGGAGGAGCCTGGTAGGCCGCTGCGGGAAGCAATTGGTATGCAATGATGCAGGGGCGGGCGGCCACAGTTTTAGATGCGGTCAGCGCACATGACCGCTTCAATGACGTCACAGAATACCGTGGTAATTAGGAGACAGAAAAATCGCAGTTTTTTTATACCGCGGTATATCGCCCAACCCTACGTCAGACTCTTCTCCAACATCTAAACCTTCAAAAGCAACCTTAAAACCCAGGAAAGGCTGCCACCTGCAATAAGCATGCTACTACCACACAGCCAGATGAGCAGCTTTTACCCTTATCTACTGTGTCTTTGTAGATTGTAGATTCTCGTGAGCAGGGTCCTCTCCACCTCTGTACCACTCTGTTTATAGTTTTCCATTTATCGTGTTTGTATTTTTTATATTATGTATGCATGACCCCCTCCTGATGTACAGTGCCATGGAATTAATGGTGCTTTCAAATAGTCATGTCCCCATACAGTAGAATGGCCCCTTAGTGCCCCCCAAACAGTGGTCATACCTTCTTAGTGCCCCCACAAAGTAGTTACACAGTAAGTATGCCTCTTTAGTGTCCTTTCACAGTAGTTATGGCGTCACACAGTAGTTATGCCCACTTAATGCCCCCCATACAGTAGTTACACTGCTTATTGCCACCATAGTCATGCCCCTTTTTGCCCCCACAAAGTAGAATTCCCCACTAGTGTTCCCACATGGTAGTTTAATTTAACAGTAATACTCGCCTAGCGACGTTCCCCCAACCAACAGAGCACATTTGCACGAATCAGTGAGATTATCATGGCCGCTAGGCTGAGTAGAAGAGTGGACAGGCCAGGGGATGAGCCTTGGCCCATGCGCCCCTTCTTCTAGTCCGCCCAGCTGGGGAATGAGGTTCAGGCCCTCTTGGATGACAGACACAGCAGTCAGACTCTGGCACGAGTCGGGCTGCTGTGTCAGTCTTCCATTACAGGCCGAGCCTCACCTGCCATCACCCACCTCTTAATCAATCAACAGGCACCCCTGTCACAGTAGGCCTCGTAGCAGCTGCTTTGGCAGCTACAGTGGTACACCCTCCATTGGATAATGAACAATCTATTTGAAAACTCCACCCTCAAAAACTGGGTACAAACAGGGCAGCTAGGAAGCAAATGTCTAAGAGTAGCTAAGTTATCTTCATGTTTCAGAAGGCAGACTCTTAGATAATCAAGCTTAACCCCTTCACTACCGAGACTTTTCACCTTAAATCCCAAGCCGATTTTTGCAAATCTGACATGTGTCACTTTATGTGATAATAACTTTGGAACGCTTTTACTTATCTAAGCCATTCTTAGCTTGTTTTCTTGTCACATATTGCACTTCATGACAGCAGTAAAATTGAGTCAAAATATTTAAATTTAACAAAAATTTAGAAAAATTTCCAAATTTCAATTTCTCAACTTTTATAATAGATAGTAATACCTCAAAAAATAGTTATTACTTTACATTCACCATATGTCTACTTCATGTTTGGATCATTTTGAAAATTACATGTTATTATTTTTGTGACATTAGAAGGCTTAAACGTTTAGAAGCAAATCTTGACGACATTTTCCAAAACCCACTTTTTAACCTCTTGGGGACACATGACGCAGGCGGCAATCGGAACTGGGAGCCTGCTGAAATCAGTCATGTGACACCCCCCCCCCCCCCCCCGTATTCAGACCTGCGATTTGCGGCGTTTCCGGGTGATCAGGCAGCGACTGCAGTGGCTATCGGGTCCCCGTGCTGCTGTGACGCGGACCAGATAGCAGGCGATGCCTTCCTTAGGCTACTTTCACACTTGCGGCAGTACGGATCCGACAGGCTGTTCACCATGTCGGATCCGTCCTGCGGCTATTTCGCCGTGCCGGCGGACCGCCGCTCCGTCCCCATTGACTATAACGGGGACGGGGTGGAGCTTCGGCGCGGCGCAGCGCGGCGAAAGGCCACCGGACTAAAATGACTGCATGTCAGGCTTTTTAGTCCGGCGGCTTTCGCCGTGCACCGCCGGAGCTCCGCCCCCGCCCCCATTATAGTCAATGGGGACGGAGCGGCGGTCCGTCGGCACGGCGAAATAGCCGCAGGACGGATCCGACATGGTGAACAGCCTGTCGGATCCGTCCTGCCGCAAGTGTGAAAGTAGCCTTAGGTATCGGGGCTGCCTTCCGGTGAAGAGCCTGTGAGATCCAGCCCCCTGGATCTCACAGGCAGGAAGCTGTATGAGTAATACACACTATTACTCATACATCCAATGCATTCCAATACAGAAGTATTGGAATGCATTGTAAAGGGGATCATACCCCCAAAGGTTGAAGTCCCAAAGTGGGACAAAAAATAAAGCGAAAAATAAAAAAGTTGAAAAATAAAGTTTCCCCCCCAAAAAATAAAGTTTCAAGTATATAAAAAAAGTAATTTTCCCCAAATAAAGTAAAAAAAAATCTTTAAAAATAGGGGAAAAAAATAAATAAATAGACATTAGGTATCGCCGCGTCCGTATCAACCGGCTCTATAAACATATCACATGACCTAACCCCTCAGATGAACACCGTAAAAAATAAAAACTGTGCCAAAAACAATTTTTTGTCACCTTACATAACAAAGTGTAATAGCAAGTGATCAAAAAGTCAAATGCACCCCAAAATAGTGCCAAACAGTCATCTCATACCGAAAAAAAATGAGCACCTACACAAGACAGTCGCCCAAAAAATAAATAAAACTATGGCTTTCAGAATGTGGAGACACTAAAGAATCATTATAAAAAATAAAAATAAGTACTCATATTTGGTATTGTCGCGTCCGTGACAACCTGCTCTATAAAAATACCACATGATCTAACCTATCAGATGAATGTTGTAAATAACAAAAAATAAAAACGGTGCCAAAACAGCTATTTCTTGTTACCTTGCCTTACAAAAAGTGTAATATAACCAAAAATCATATGCACCCTAAAATAGTACCAACAAAACTGCCACCCTATCCCGTAGTTTCTAAAATGGGGTCACTTTTATGGAGTTTCTACTCTAGGGGTGCATCAGGGGAGCTTCAAATGGGACATGGTGTCAAAAAACCAGTCCAGCAAAATCTGCCTTCCAAAAACCGTATGGCATTCCTTTCCTTCTGCGCCCTGCCGTGTGCCCGTACAGCAGTTTACGACCACATATGGGGTGTTGCTGTAAACTACAGAATCAGAGCCATAAACATTACGTTTTGTTTGGCTGTTAACACTTGCTTTGTACAGTAACTGGAAAACAATTATTAACCCCTTAAGGACACAGCCTTTTTACACCTTAGGACCAGGCCATTTTTTGCAAATCTGACCAGAGTCACTTTAAATGCTGATAACTTTAAAACGCTTTGACTTATCCAGGCTATTCTGAGATTGTTTTTCGTCACATATTGTACTTCATGACACTGGTAAAATGAAGTAAAAAAAATTATTTTTTTTGCACCAAAAAATACATAATTTAACAAAAATTTGGAAAAATTTGCAAATTTCAAAGTTTCAGTTTCTCTACTTCTGTAATACATAGTAATACCCCCAAAAATTGTGATGACTTTAATTCAAACATGAAGTAGACATATGGGGAATGTATTTTGGGAATGATATTTTATTTTTTGGGGATGTTATAAGGCTTAGAAGTTTAGAAGCAAATCTTGAAATTTTTCTGAAATTTACAAAAACTCAATTTTTAGGGACCACTACAGGTCTGAAGTCACTTTGCGAGGCTTACATAATAGAAACCACCCAAAAATGACCCCATCTAAGAAACTACACCCCTCAAGGTATTCAAAACTGATTTTGAATACGTTGTTAACCCTTTAGGTGTTGCACAAGAGTTATTGGCAAATGGGGAGGAAATTTGAGAATTTTATTTTTTTGTCAAATTTTTCATTTTAACCCATTTTTTCCACTAACAAAGCAAGGGTTAACAGCCAAACAAGACTTGGCTGTATCTTTATTGCCCTGACTCTGCTGTTTACAGAAACACCCCATATGTGGTCGTAAACTACTGTACGGCCACACAGCGGGGCGTAGAGTGAAAGGAGCGCTGTTTGTTTTTTGGGGGGCTGATTTTTATGGACCGGTTTTTTGACACCATATCCCATTTGAAGCCCCCTGATGCACCCCCAGATTATAAACTCCATAAAAGTGACCCCATCTAAGAAACTACACCCCTCAAGGTATTCAAAACTGATTTTACAAACTTTAACACTTTAGGTGTTGCACAAGATTTAATGGAAAATAGAGATACAATTTCAAAATTTCACTTTTTTGGCAGATTTTCCATTTTAATTTTTTTTTTCCAGTTACAAAGCAAGGGTTAACACCCAAACAAAACTCATTATTTATGGCCCTGATTCTGTAGTTTACAGAAACACCCCATATGTGGTCGTAAACCGCTGTACGGGCACACGGCAGGGCGCAGAAGGAAAGGAATGCCATACGGTTTTTGGAAGGCAGATTTTGCTGGACTGGTTTTTTTGACACCATGTCCCATTTGAAGCCCCCCTGATGCACCCCTAGAGTAGAAACTCCAAAAAAGCGACCCCATTTTAGAAACTACGGGATAGGGTGGCAGTTTTGTTGGTACTAGTTTAGGGTACATATGATTTTTGGTTGCTCTATATTACACTTTTTGTGCGGCAAGGTAACAAGAAATAGCTTTTTTGGCAGCGTTTTTTTTTTGTTATTTACAACATTCATCTGACAGGTTAGATCATGTGGTAATTTTATAGAGCAGGTTGTCACGGACGCGGCGATACCTAATATGTATACAATTTTTTTTATTTATGTACGTTTTACACAATGATTTCATTTTTAAAACAAAAAAAATGTTTTAGTGTCTCCATAGTCTAAGAGCCATTGTTTTTTCAGTTTTTGGGCGATTATCTTAAGTAGGGTCTCATTTTTTGCGGGATGAGATGACGGTTTGATTGTTACAATTTTGGCGTACATGCGACTTTTTTTGATCACTTTTATTACCTTTTTTTGGGAAGTAAGGTGGACAAAATTTTTAATTTCATCATAGTTTTTTATTTTTTATTTTTATGGCGTTCACCGTTCGGGTAAAGTAACATGACAGTTTTATAGATCAGGTCGTTACGGACGCGGCGATACCAAACATGTGTAGGGAATTTTATTTTTTTAATCAGTGATAAATATGTTTTTTGATTTTTACTTTTTTTTCACTTTTTTTTTGACCCAGACCCACTTGGTTCTTGAAGATCCAGTGGGTCTGATGTCAGTATAATACAGTACTGTACTATGGGAACCTTCCCCGTCTGCTCAGAACTTCGCAGACGGGGAAGGGTGAGCACGGGGCTGCGGGGGGCTGTCTGGGGGCTCTCTCCCTCTCCATCGGGGGGCTGCAAAGGCACTGCAGCCCCCCGATCTGAGAGGGAGGGAGCTCCCTCTTACTGTTAACTTTTTCCATACAGCGGTCCGTACGGACCGCTGTATGGAAAGGGTTAAACGGCTGACATCGCATCACCGATGTCAGCCGTTTATACCAGGGTGCCAGCAATGTGCTGGCACCCTGGTATACCCACTGTACACCAACGATTACGCAATGGGAGGCGGGAGGGGGATCGCGATCCCGCCTGCCGCACCGCCCGCCTCCCGCACCGCCCGCAACACCCCCCCTGCACCTCCCACCGGGCTAAAATCATTCAGAGGTGCAGGGGGGGGTGATAAATATATATTTTCGCCACACTAAAGTTTCTGATCGCCGCGGTCAGGGACCGCAGCGATCAGAAACTGCAGAAAGCGCAACAAACCGCAGGTCTGAATTGACCTGCGGTTTGTTGCGATCGCGGACATGGGGGGGGGGTCACGGGACCCCCCCGCGCATTTAGCCGAGGTGCCTGCTCAATGATTTGAGCAGGCACCTTGTTCCGATCACAGCCGGCCGCACGGCAGTGATCGGAACAACACATGACGTACCGGTACGTCATGTGTCCTTAAGGACTCTGGAAACATGCCGTACCGATACGTCATGTGTCCTTAAGGGGTTAAAATGGAAAATCTGCCAAAAAAGTGAAATTTTGAAATTGTATCTCTATTTTCCATTAATTCTTGTGGAACACCTAAAAGGGTTAACAAAATTTGTAAAAATCTGTTTTCAATACCTTGAGGGGTGTAATTTCTAGAATGGGGTCATTTTTGGGTGGTTTCTTTTATGTAAACCTCACAAAGTGACTTCCGAAAAATTTTGAGATTTGCTTCTAAACTTCTAAGCCTTGTAACGTCCCCAAAAAATAAAAGGTCATTCCCAAAATGATCCAAACATGAAGTAGATATACGGGGAATGTAAAGTAAGAACTATTTTTTATAGGTATTACTATGTATTATAGAAGTAGAGAAATTGAAACTTGGAAATTTGATTTTCTTTTTAAATTTATGGTAAATTTGTTTGTTTTTTATAAATAATTTTAAATTATTTATTTTTTTTACCATTTTACCAGTGTCATGAAGTACAATATGTGATGAAAAGAAAAAAAAAAAAAAAAAAAAAACAAACAAACAAACAATCTCAGAATGGCTTGGCTAAGTCAAAGCGTTTTAAAGTTATCACCACAAAGTGACACTGGTCAGATTTGCAAAAAATAGCCTGGTCCTTATTAAGGTGAAAATGAGCCCGGTCCTTAAGGAGTTAAGGACCCGTTCAGGTCTGAAGTCACTTTGTGAGGCTTACATAATAGAAACCACCCATAAATTACCCCATTTTAGAAACTACACCCCTCAAGATTTTGCTAATTTTCTTAACCCTTTAGGTGTTCCACAGGAATTAAAGGAAAATGTAGATTGGACTCCATAGATTCTATCATCTCTATAATATCGCAGTTTGGTGACCAGTCTGGACTTCGCATAAACTGGGATAAATCAGTAATTCTCCCAATATCTTCTCAAATGCATACCACTCATGCTACTTTCTCTGAACTCAAGGTGGTGCGTTCCTTTAAATACCTTGGAATAACTATCAATGAACCCTGCAGATTACATTCCTAATAACCTATTACCCCTGTTAGGGAAATTTAGAGGTAAGGTTGCTGTCTGGCATAAATTGCCTCTCTCTATGGTCGGTAGAGGCAATTTGTTAAAAATTATATTCATGCCGCAGTTGCTTTATATTTTACATAATTCCCCCCATATGGATCCCGGTGCATTATTTCCACAAAATACAACTGTTCCGTTTTTTTAATATGGAAAAATAACAGAGGTAGAATAAGGTACGAAATCCTACAAAGGACTAACGGCCCAACTGCAACACTTCAAAGGGTGGGGGGTAATAGATGACATGGGAGGGAAGAGTGGTCGGTTGATAGGATGGGCCTCAAATAGGTCTCCCCCGCTGACAGTTATGGAAGGAGAAATAAAAGGGGAAGTGGGAAGTATGCCAACCCTGCTACTTATGAGGAAAGTATGGAATAAGGCAACAAGTATTTTAGGGATAACAGGGTTAATGAACATCGCCTCTGTGGCATAACCTCACACTTCAGGAATTGGTTGACCTGACGGGATTCTCCCAATGGAATAATAAAGGGGTATGGAATTTGGGACATATCTATTCTAAAGGAATCTTAAAACAATACCAACAATTGTGCTCTGAATTTGGGCTGCCCACTTCACAGTTTTATCGGTATCTGCAACTTAGGCATGCTTTAGAAGCTCAATCTAAGATAGCACCGGTGACATTTATATCAAATCAGACATTAAATTTGGTGGTTGCTGCTGGATCAGTAAAGGGAGCAATCTCTATGATATATCAAGCCCTATTGGAGGACTTTCTTAAGGGTTATCCACTAACAAGTAGGCGCCAGTGGGAAAGAGATCTTGGTGAACTCACGGATGAGCAGTGGATGGAGGTAGTAGAACTTACCCCTACTTTATCCCTTAGTGAGGCAGCACATCTATCCCATCTGTATTTAATACATAGGGTGTACAAGACCCCAATGTTTTTACATAAAATAGGGTACAGGGATAGCCCAGCCTGTCCGAAATGTGGAAGTGCTGAGGCTGATCTATTGCACATGCTGTGGTCGTGCTCATCACTGAAATCCTATTGGAAGGCGGTACTACACCTAGTGAACAAGGTGTATAGTGCTAATCTTAAGTTGGATCCCAAACTGTGCGTACTAGGCTTGTTACCAGAAAATAATTACAATCTGTTACTATTACTGGAATAGGGAGGATGTTATATCAGGCTAGGAAAACATTGGCAGCAAAGTGGATTCAGTCCATACCCCCGATATATCAGAGTATGTTGCTAGATTAAATGTAGTGATTCGCTTAGAAAGGGGAGTATATCAAAAAAGGAAGTGTCTGTCTAAATTTGAAGCGATCTGGGGCAGCTGGATCGATAATTCTGGGTGTTGTAGCTCCTGGTTAGCGCTCACAAAGAGTTTTATATGACAAGGTGAGTGCAGTGAAGATGGAGGATACATATGATACTGCAGTGAATTTGAGAAGGGGAGAGGAAGGGGAGAGGCCACAGATGGTAGTAGGTGTGTGGTGCAGGTACAGAAGCCGGTTGGTGATTGGTTTACTTGGAATTGACATATGGCTGTATGAAAAGATGGATGCTGGGTGGTGATGTTCTATGGACATATTGGTGGTTGGAATTTGATACTGGAGGATGGTTTACTAATGAGTATTGTGGGGCCGACACCCCAGGAATGATGATAAAGGAGGGTTGTTATAAATGTGTCCTGCTCTTGTAGGGGTTTGGGAGGGGGGTGGGGTTATGGGTTTATTTGTTTATGGAGAATATTTGTAATCACATTGGAGATGTCTTTGATATCTGAGTCTTTATGTAGACTCATGCCATGTCTTTGTAGATATGTGTTTTATAATGTATATATCATATATTATATATGACTGATATTGTATATGTCAGCGGTCTACAAAAAGTCACGTTATTGTTATAAAAAAAATGACTGAAAACTGATAATAAAGAAACATCTGATAAAAAATAAGAAAAAGGAAAAAGTAGATGAAATTTCAGAATTTCACTTTTTTGGCAGATTTTCCATTTTAATCCATTTTTTCCAGTAACAACGCAAGGGTTAACAGCCAAACAAAACTCAATATTTATTGCCCCGATTTACAGAAAACCCCCATATGTGGTCATAAACTGCTGTATGAGAACACGGCAGGGCACAGAAGGAAAGGAACGCCATATGGTTTTTGGAACACAGATTTTACTGGGATAATTTTAAGCTGCCATGTCACATTTGAAGACCCCTGGATGCACCCCTAGAGTAGAAACAAAAAAAAAAAAACAAAAAAAAAGTGACCCCATTTTGGAAAGTACGGGATAAGGTGGCAGTTGTGTTGGTACTATTTTAGGGTACATATGATTTTTGGTTGCTCTATATTACACAAGGTAACAAAAAATTGCTGTTTTGCCAACGTTTTTATTTTTTATTTACAATGTTCATCTGACAGGTTAGATCATGTGGTATTTTTATAGAACAGGTTGTGACGGACACAACAATACAAATTATGACTACTTTTTTTGTTTATATGCCAATTAAAAATTGCCTGACCGCAAGAAATATAAATATAATTTATTAACACTTTATAAATGACAATCCATACATAAAACCATGTGCAGGGAAAAGGCGACATCCATATCAGGAGACACAAATGGTGACTCAATCCCCATTATACATAATATTAAAGTGCAAGTGCATATAAATATCTCAAATATTATAAATAGAGTCTATTTACCCATTATGTGTCTCCTCTGAGATGGCGCCAGCCCCGACAAGCATTTCGGTGGACCTTTGTCTGGATTGCGGACCTATTAAAGTGAATGGGTCCGCATCAGTGATGCGAGTTGCACATGGCCGGTGCCTGCATATTGAAGTGGGCAATGTGGAGTGTTTTCTAATGGAATTTTCCGTCACATGTGAGGGCACCCTTAGAGGTGATTAGATAGATGGATGGACGGACATTCAGAAAGCACACGCAAACTTACTATCTGCAGATAGCTGGACTTCTCTCATGTTGGCAGCATGGTGAAGAGGCAAGGCCACATTTGCAGGACAGAAGGGGGAGGGAGAGTTCACAGTTAGGCCTCTTGCACACGACCGCGTGTCCCCCGTGGCCGTATTGCGGCACGCATACAGCGGGTCTGTAATACACGGGACACTGGCCGTGTGCATTTCGCATCACGGATGCAGACCCATTTACTTGAATGGGTCCGCAAATCCGGAGATGCAGTGCGGAACGGAAGCACTACGGAGTGCTTTCGTGGGGTTCCGTTCCATAAAAAGATAGAACTTGTCCTATCTTTTTGAGGAACGGACGGATGGCGGACCCCATTCAAGTGAATGGGGTCGCGATCCGCATGAGGCTGGCCTGCGATCGGTGCCCGCCAATTGCGGACCGCAGCACATGTTCGTGTGCAAGAGGCCTTAGTAAGACAGGTGGAAGACTGCAGACAGGGCTGCTCAGAGGTCAGCCAGTGCTCACCCATCAGTGCACTCAACTCTCCTGGAGACTGGACACACTGAACACTGTTAGGGCTCATGCACATGAACTTTTCTTTCTGTTCTGTTTTTTTTGCAGACCGTATGCGGAACCATTCATTAAAAAACAAAAAAACTGAAGTTACTCCGTGTGTATTACGTTTCCGTATGTCCGTATTTCAGTTCCTCAAAAAATAAAATAAAAATTGCACGTTGCATTATTGTCCACATTATGGACACTGATAGGACTGTTCTATTACGGGTTAGCTGTCCTGTTCAGCAAAACGCAGAATGCACACCGACGTCATCTGTATTTTTTGCGCATCCGTTTTTTGCAGACTGCAAAATACATATGGTCGTGTGCATAAGAGAGGCAGAGCAAAGCTTATTATATGGCTTTGTGCCGCACTGGCAGTCGGGCACAACCTCCTTCTGGTGCTCCCGGTGTCATTAAGTGATGTCACCACACTGGGAGAGTCAGGTCCCACTGTGACTACTTCTCAAAGTTCCTGAGGGCACCCTTAGACTCCTCTCCTAAGTGAGATGTATGTTTCACAGTGTGGAATGTGGAACACATATCTCACTATGTGAACTTGCGCTGACTTGGCTGGCAAGAACTTTTGCATGTGCGCACAGCACACCTATTTTCCTGCGACTTGTGGAAGCCCCTTTTTAAAATTATTGGTGCAGGCCTCAGGGCGCGGGCTCCGCCTTTAATCTGGCCCCAGGAGCAGTTGGAGTACATTATACGATAGATCCATCATAGCATTCTATTATAAATATTCTGTCATAGATGTGAACACAGCCGAATATGCTGGCAATATACTGTATATAGAATATTATTGACATTACAAACTAATGACATTACAAACATCTGAGTTTTTAAATGTCATGAGCAAAACTACAACTATGCACTATGACAGACATGGCCAACCTGTGGCTCTCCAGCTGTTGTAAAACTACAATTCCCACCATGCCCTGCTGTAGGCTGATAGCTGTTAGCAGTCTGGGTATGCTGGGAGTTGTAGTTTTGCAACATCTGGAGAGCCTCAGGTTGGCCATCCCTGCACTATGATGCTGTCTATTGTGAGGTGGCAATTAGCATTACACGTATTACTTACTACAGTGAAATCCAGCAGAAGAACTGATGTCAGAAGTTTAATGAAACGGGGCTTTCATGAACGAGCAGCTGCAAACAAATCTCAGATTATCATGCGCAATGCCAAGTGTCAGCGGGAGAGATCTAATACGTGCTTCAACTGGACTCTGGATCATGGGAAACGTGTTCTCTGGAGTCATGAATCATGTTTCATTATCTGGCAGTCTGTCTACCAAAACGCATAGGAGGAGATTTTTTTTATCAGATCATTTTTTTTTACAGGTCACAAAGAATAAAAACATACATTTAAAATATGTCAGAGAGTAAGTCCCAACTATACAGTCTACATGCATGTTGACAGATGACCGTAGACATATATAAAATAAATCTTCCTTTTCTTTGAGCTCAGAACCCCTCCCCCTTCTATCCCCCTAACCAATCCCCCCTATTCCAGTATCAGCTGCATCTTAATCCCGTAATATTGTTTACTCCCACAAATTCCAGCCACGGCTCCCATAGCTCATCATATTTGAGGGGACAGCCGCTTTTCTGGAAGACCGCTTTCTCGCATACAAGCATATTGATAATTTTACACTGAAATTCTCTGGGTGTCAGGGGGTCAGCCAGAATCCAATGTAGAGCTATCGATTTCCTAGCCACATACAGCAAGCGGCCTATAGCCACCTTAAAGGGAACCTGTCACCAGTTTTATGGTGTCCTAACTAAGGGCAACATAAATAAGTGACTGATTCTTTTAGCAAAATGCTGGGTCACTTTCTTTAATTGACCCAGTCAATCTGCCAACATCTTGTATTGAAAAGCTCCAGCTGATAAGGAGGAGTCATGAATATTCATGAGCTCCTGACTATCTCCGCCCACCTGCTGCTGAATGCCAGTTTGTTTCCATATGAATCAGCAGCAGGTGGGCAGGGGAGTGGCTATAGCTCCGAATTAAATATACGCTGGACTCAATGACATCACGCCGGACTCGAATCAGCTCATTAGCATGCGGCATCTTTGTGTGTATATTATGAGGTAACCATCTGTCACACCAGTAAGTGAATACATCTAAGGCACTTTTTAGTAGTTAATGATTGTATATAATTAGTTAGATTATAATCAAATATCCACATGACAGGTTCCCTTTAAGCGTGTTTTCAGTTCCCAATTCGACACATAACCCAAGATGTACACCTTGGGGTCCCGTGGTATTCGTACTGTGTAGGCTCTCTGTATGACATCAATCACCTTATCCCAAAAAGTAGTTATTACCGAACACTGCCATAGCATGTGTATCAGATCTGCAAGTTCCATAGAACATCTAGGACATTTAGCATCTGATCCGATGCCCATCCGATGTAAGAAAACCGGTGTCTTGTACACTCTATTAATAATAAACAATTGGGATAGTTTTCCACTTTCACTCAAAGAGGAAAGAGGTACCACTTCTAGTATATCAGACCATTGATCTTTCAAAATTGCGCCTATATCTTGTTCCCATTTTTGCATCCTGGTCAATGGGTGCGATTCTAGGTATTTGTCAAGCAACAACCCATATATCATGGATATCAACCATCTCCTCTCTTCTCCCAAAACTATAAAGTGTAATGCCGTATCCCGCTGCGACACCATAAGACCATTCTTGATCATAGTGTTATAAGCAAGTCGCATTTGTAAATATTGATAGAAATGTCTAGGAAGTCCATAGACTTCCTGGAAGCTAGTAAAAGCTCTGAACACTTCAGCCTCCAGGAGGTGTCCCATTCTTGTCACTCCCCTCTCCTTCCATTCATCAAACCCTGTCACCGATCCGAATTCAGACAAGACTGGGTTACGCCATATCGGGGCATATTCTGTAATCCCAGAAACCCATCAAAAGTGTTATATTTGATGATATATGATATTCCGCCAAACTGTATGCATTGTACGTCATATGGGAATTTCTGACCTCCCATCTAGTTCCTCTAGTAACATCATTAGATTCCTGCCTTTCAGATGATGTCTAAGAATCTGGCTAGCTATATCCATAGACCCCAACTCTATCCATCCTTTAAAGTGTTGACTTTGGGCCGCCAGAAAGTATACCCATGGATTGGAAACTGCCAGGCCTCCCTCTGTTTTAGAATACTGCAAGGTCTCACATTTTATTCTAGGTTGTCCTTTGCGCCATATCAAGTTAATTTTGTTAAACCTGTCCCTTGGCAGCCAGACCGAGGCGGTATGGAGAACATATAAAAGCTGCGGCATAAATACCATCTTAAGAAGATTCCTCCTCCCCACCACTGACAAGAAAAGTTTACACCAGGCCTTAACTTTATTGCAAAATTAAGTAGTGGAGTAAGATTTCATTCCTCAAAATCCTTAATTTTAGGAGATATGTTAAAGTGAATCTGTCACCTGTTTTGACCATATAAAACCGTTAACATAGCAATGTGCAATAAAGTACCTTCTTGCCTACATGGGTCTTCTTGCTTTTATTCAAATTTTCATTCTTATTAAAAAGCGATTTTAAATGAAGTCTCAAGGTGCCCAGAGGGGCGATATTACTTTGCTCTAGTGCCCAGTAAAGCCCCCCTGCAGTGCCCAGCCGGCCTCCTAAGAAATAAATGTCCTCCCACATACTTGCCGAACGGCGCTGTCCCCTCCACTACGTCATTTAATTTATTCACTGCACGCACCGGCCCTTGCTTCCTCCTCTAGAATCTCTCAGAGGCAACAGCGCTCTGATTACGCCACTGGGCTCGGCGCATGCCCAGTGACACTAGTGAGGCTGTTGCCCTCTGGAGCAGGAGTATCGTGCAGGCGATACTGCGCCTGAGCGGGATTTCGGAGGAGGAAGCAAGGGCCGGTGCGAGCAGTGAATAAATTAAATAATGTAGTGGGGAGGGGGCGGCACCGTAGGCCAAGAGATACTGCATGTATGGAGGACGAACCCACCTTAATCGCAAAGTATTCCTGCAGCGCAGCCTTCACACCCTCCGTTTCTCCTATGTGTGTCAACCAAAAGACGTTAAGTCTCCAGACTCTGGGCCCGGCCTGGCATTCCCCTGACAGGTCCAACTCAACATGCAGTGGTGAGTGGTCTGACAGTGTTCTAGGAAAGTATTCTGACATGTGCACTAATGGGCGCATGAGTGAGTTTGACAGTCCCATATCAATTCTAGAGAGACCCATTAGGTAGATTAACAGCAATAATGCCTTTTTTCCCCTGGATGGGCTTTTCTCCATACATCCGTCATTCCCACTTCTCGTATTAATCTACCAAAAGGGGTTTCCATGCCACTAACTCCTGATGGCACCTTGCATACACCCATTTCTTCATTCACTACTCTATTAAAGTCCCCAACAATCAGTCCCGGGACATCTGGATATTCTGCCAAGAACTCCAACAACTTTCCACCTTGCAGCTTGCAATATGTTGGATGCACAACCAACAGCCTTAGGCCTCATGCACACGAACGTATTTTTTAACGTCCCGCAAAAAGTGGTTCCGTTGTACCGTGATCCGTGCCCGTTTTTTCTTCCGTGGGTCTGCCGTGATTTTTGGAGGATCCACGGACATGAAAGATGAAAAAAAAATCTAAGTCAAGTTTGCCATTGAAATGATAGGAAAAAACGGACACGGATCACGGACACGGATCACGGACACGGATGACAATCTTGTGTGCATCCGTGATTTTCACGGACCCATTGACTTGAATGGGCCCGTGAACCGTTGGCCGCGAAAAAAATAGGACAGGTTATATTTTTTTCACGGCCTCGAAACACGGGTCACGGGCGCGGTGTAAAAACGGTGCACAAGCAGAGTTTTCAACGGCCCCATTGAAAGTCAATGGAGCCGCAGAAAAAAACGGAAAACGGCACAACGGCCACGGGTGCACACAACGGTCGTGTGCATGAGGCCTTAAAGTAAGAATTTGTAAACATCTTTCCGACATCCCATACACCAGAGTGAGGAATGTTTCAGCAGTTAGTCTACACTTCGCAGTTTCTCACCAGGGTTATACCGCAGGTTTCCAGGTTCAGGCACTAGAAAGAGAGTTAATCCTCCTGCGAGAGGTGGGGACTACAAGCGAAAGCTTCTAAATAGGGAGTCCTATTGGATCTTTCGCATGGGTTCTCAAGTTCCAGCAGGATTGAAATCGTAAACATGATTTAATCCTGCATTACTGATCCTTGCTCATAATATATACTTTTAAATGTTATGTTTTTTGATATATCCAGCTTTTTCTATGTGTATCTTTGCTCTCATCCTTACCTGGCACTTGGATAGTAGGCAGAACCTAATTTGTGGGTCCGTTCCTGCGAATCACAATCACCTGTGAGTGCCAGGAAGTTCAGCTATTTAAGAATGTAGCCATTTAGCAACCAACTTGTCATGAATAAGGATCTCTATTAGAGATTATCTGAAACGCGTAGACTTGCTTGCCATGTTGGATTTTTTTATTCTGTGTGCTATTGGAATAAAGAACCAAGTCTTTTTTGAAAGCTGGACATCCCGTCTTATTTTCATACAGTTCTAAACTTGGTGCCTTTTCGAAGCACAGTCCGTGCTTCCATCCCAAGACCGCTCAGGTGAGCGCAGCCCTTGGAACTTTTTATTCCTGTAATGTACCTCCGTAAATATTAGCATGCTGATACTGGGGAAAAAACAGCCCCCCACCCTTACCAGTAAAGAAACTAAGATACATTTGGATTTAGCAGTAATACTTTCATAGCATAGGGCTAACAAAAAGAAACTAGCCCAACAGTCTTTGCAGACGACTTCCAGTACTCACGCTCCTCTAGAGAGACGTCCTAGCAACAGGCCAGAGAAGTCCATTCTGAGTCCACAACTGCTACTTTATTAGACTTAACCCCTCACAGTGGGTTTAGATTTTATCCACTCAGTAGGTAAAGGCTTCAGGTGTCCACATTTTGATTCCTCAGTTGTCTTTCATTCTCATCCAACCATTGTAGTGCAGAATCCGGGTCTTCAAAAGAACAGCGTAGATCCTAAAGGTACTACCCGCAGCTTGGCTGGAAACATCATTGAATATTGAATCATTGAGTCTTCTTTTATATCCACAAAGCTAGCCTTTTTCTTCTGTACTTCCGATTAATAATCAGGGAATATAGAGATCTTTATCCCATTGATCGTGATCTCTGGATGGTCCCTGGAGTTTTTAGGTATGGTGTCTATGTCGTTGTAATGCAAAATCTTTGCAAGGATCGGATGAGGTGGGCGACCAGGCGGTAACGGTCTAGTAGTAACTCGATGCGCATGCTCAATGGCATATAAAGAAGAGAGGCCTTTATCTTAGAACTTTTCAGCTAGCCATTTTTCAACAAATTCAGTGGGATTTAATCCTTCTACCATTTCTGGTACCCCCACAAGCCTAATGTTATTTTGGCGCGACCGGTTTTCTAGGTCATCTGCTTTGGCGTATAGCACTGCTATATCTTTTGCTGTTATTTTGGCTGCTTTCTGAAGCGGTTTAGCGCCATCCTCCAATTCCGACACCCTGCGCTCCACCTCAGTAGTGAGCTCCGCCACTTTATGTAAATCATGACGTATTATAGAAATGTCCTCTTTAAGGCTCACAAATTGTAAATTCAGGCTCTTGATTGTGGAATTGCAGCTTGCTATTGCTGCCATTACATCTTTCAAGGTTGGCTCTGCATTTTCATCCCCCTGACTCTGCTCCTTATGGACTGTGCGATTGTGATTGCTTTAAGCCATCTCTGACCCCTGGTCTGGCTGTTCCTCATTTGAGGAATTTTCATCATCATCTGAGGCAGATTATATCTCCTCTGAACCTCGCCACCTCTCCTGTATCCTCCTTTCAGGTTTATGTGCAAACTTCTCAAGCCGCGCCGGCAAACGTCTGTCCTACTACCCGGCGCCATGTTGGGCCCGTACTTCCTGCTCTGGTTTCAGCGGGGTTTTACCTTTTTTCGGCATGTGGGTGGTTGGGGTAGGTGATCCGGACCTCTGTGTTGTTAGAGGGATCTATAAAGTGGTGTGAAGCAGCGATGCTGGTAGCTGAGACAGGCTGAATATCAGGATCTTGGCCGGAGTTCCTGAGACGCACGTCTCACTCCATGTGCCGTCAGGCCCTGCCCCCCATAGAAGGAGATTTAACAAAACTGGTGTAAAGAAAAATTGACTAGTTGTCCATAGCAACCAATCAGATTCCACCTTTCATTTTTTAGAGCTCCTAAAGATGGAATTTGATTGGCTGCTATGGGAAACTAAGCCAGTTTTTCTTTACACCAGTTTTGATAAATCTTGTCCATAGTGCCTATTGTTAAATCTGGTGAGGGGGAAAAAATGGTATGGCTCTGTTTTTTCAGGGTTTGGACTAGGCCGCTTATTTCGAAGCACTCCAGTATTTTTTTGCCTCCATAGTGCTGAAAAGGCCATTATTAAATAATTACCGTATATTTCGCCCCATAAGACGCATTCCCCCCCCCCCCCCCCAAAGTGGAAAAGGGGGAAATGCCCCTGCATCTTATGGGGCAAATCCTAATGAGCGCTTCCATTATGTACTGGAGGACCGGGAAGCAATGAAGGCTCTGTACTCGCCGCTTCCTGGTCCTAAGCTGTCGGCTGTGCACAGCGTCAGGGCGCTCTGTGACCTCACGCTGTGCGTGTAGATCATAGCACAGCCGACGGAGAAGGAGGAAGAAGAGCGCTTGAGCAGAAGCGTGGCGGTGTCCGGAGCGGGAGGGGTGTTTTTTTTATTAAAAAAAAACAAACATGAGGCAATATGGGGCTGCTGGAGGATGATCTGAGGCAATATGGGGCTGCTGGAGGATGATCTGAGGCAATATGGGGCTGCTGGAGGATGATCTGAGGCAATATGGGGCTGCTGGAGAATGATCTGAGGCAATGGGGGTTGCTATGAGACTGTTGGGGGCTGATGAGAGGCATTGGGCTCTTCTCTGATATCTGATTGGGGGTCATTCACATTGGGGTCTCAGCGGAGGTCTTATTAACATTGGGGGTCTGACTGGGGCTGTTTGCTGAGGTCTGATTAACATTGGTCATCTGACCCAAGGTCTAATGAAAAATATATATTTTTCTTATTGTCCTCTAAAATTTTTCTTATTGTCCTCTTATAGGGCGAAAAATACAGTAGATGTGTATACACTTTACTATATGCAGTGTCCTGAAAAAGTATTCATACCCCTTGAACTTTTCCATGTTACACCCACATACTTAAATCTATTTTATTGAGAATTTGTGTGTTTAACCAAAACAAAGTAGCAAGTATTTCTAAAGTGAAAAGAAAATGATACATGGTTTTAATAAACAAAAATCTGAAAAGTGTGGCGTGCATTTGTATTCAGCCCCCTGTATTCTGGTACCCCTAAATAAAATCCAGAGTGACCAACTGCCTTCAGAAGTCACCTAATTAGTAAATAGAGTCCACCTGTGTGTAATGTATTCTCAGTGTGACCACAGCCTTTCTGAGAAGGCCTCAGAGGTTTGTTAGTGAACATTAGTGATCAAGCAGCATCATGAAAACCAAGGAACACATCAGACAGAGAAGTGTAAAGCAGGGCTAGGTTATAAAAAATATCCTAAGCTCTGAACATCTCATGGAGCACTGTTCAATCTATCATCCAAAAATGGAAGGAGTATAGCACAACTGCAAACCTAGCTAGACATGGCCGTCCACCTAAAACTGACAAGAGGCTCATGGTCACTCTGGCTGCAGTGAACCACAGCTCAGGTGGTACAATCTGTCCACAGGACAAATGTTAGTACTCCACAAATCTGGCCTTTATGGAAGAGTGGCAAGAAGAAGCCATTTTGGAAAGCAAGCCATAAGAAGGTGCTCTGGTCAGATGAGACCAAAGTTGAACTTTTTGGCCTAAATGCAAAACGCTATGTATGGCATAAAACTAGCACTACATCCTGAGCACACCATCCCCACGTGAAACATGGTGGTGGCAGCATCAGGTTGCGGGGATGCTTTTCTTCAGCAGGGACAGGGAAGCTGGTCAGAGTTGATGGGAAGCTGGATGGAGCTAAATATAGGGCAGTCCTAGAGGAAAACCTGTTAGAGGCTGCAAAAGATTTGAGACTGGGAAGAAGGTTCACCTTTCAGTTAGACAATGGCCCTAAACATATAGCCAGAGCTACAATGGAATAGTTTAGATCAAAGCATATTCATGTGTTAGAATGGCCCAGTCAAGGTCCAGACCTAAATCCCACTGAGAATATGTGGAAAGAATAAAAAAAATTCTGTTCACAGACACTTTCCATCCGATTTAACCGAGCTTGAGCTATTTTGCAATGCAGAATGGGCAAAAAATGACATGACGCACTTTCCAGATTTAAAAACCATGTATCATTTTCTTTTCACTTCATACATACTGTACCTGCTACTTAGCGTTGGTCTATCACATAAAATCCTAATAAAATAAAATTTAAAATTTGTGGGTGTAACGTGAAAAAATTTGAAAAAGTTCAAGGGGTATGAATACTTTTTCAAGGCACTATCTCTGCCTCCAGGTCCTTTAGATAGGAGAGACTTTATATCTTTACTAGAATACAGGGATATACAGAAGAACATTGAGGACAGAAAAGGGAGGGTACTGAGAGCTGCCAGGATGAATCTAATTAGTGATGTCATCCTGAAGTCAGCCACAGGGGAGAGACAGAGTTCCTGTTTACACATTGGAGCAAGGAGTCTTGAGATCACATGACCAGGTTCCCAAAATGTAAAGGTCCAAAATGTATGGATATAAACGTACGGGTATAACAAATTGCACTGCTAAAATACTTGGGGTGATTTAACAATATAGGCCTGGATCCCTCCTGAGAGCAGGAGCGCACAGCGTCACTGGTTGCTATGACGCCGTGCGCTCCCTGCTGCCGGCACAGTACAGTAACACACTAGTATAGATCATACCAGTGTATTACTGTACTGTGCCGACAGCAGGGAGCGCATGGCGTCATAGCAACCAGTGACGCCGTGCGCTCCTGCTCTCAGGAGGGATCCAGGCCGCGGTTCCACGGCCGTGTGCATGGGGCCTAAGGGTAATATTAATGCTAAAGAATACACAGACATTTAACGCACCTGGCACTTTCAAGTTTGAGGAAGACCCTTCACAAAAGTGAGGACTATAAAGACATGGGTATAAAAGCTTGGTGTGAAGGAACCTGAGTGAGCTGCACAAAGCCATGACCTCAACCCCAGCAAACACGTTTAGGAAGAACTGTAATATGCTTGTGAACCAGACCTTCTAGTTAGCCATCACTAATGCTCTTTTGGTTGAATGGGGCCCAAACCATATTACAGATCACTGTTTTGCAATATGATGTTCAAGAAGCTCACAGAGTCATGAAGGTCAGGTGTCCACATACTTTTGGCTATATAGTGTATATACAATGTTAAGGAATATTAGGTCATGAAAGAATAACTTTTCTGTATATAGAAGTATATTCAATCACATTCAATCTGTTATGTCACTCCTATAAGGGTTATTACACGCAGTGCAACATGCCACGCTGCCCTGCGACAGCCAATGGACACGTGATTTTACCGCACAATTGTGCAGTCAATGGCATGGCCTATGTCACATTTGCAATATTTTGATGCATATTTTTCCATAATTTTTGGATTTTTATTTTTTTACAAAACAACCAGAAAGCCAAGCAAAATTGGCACACGATTCATTTAGTGTCTGTATTGGGCTGAGTTCACACCAGTGTTCAGCCTTTCCGTTCTCCTGCTCAGTTATAGGAGCAGGAGAATGGAAAGGACGGATTGGGCACATAACTGA
The DNA here is from genome assembly GCF_014858855.1 of Bufo gargarizans. Classification (NCBI taxonomy): domain Eukaryota; kingdom Metazoa; phylum Chordata; class Amphibia; order Anura; family Bufonidae; genus Bufo; species Bufo gargarizans. Next base: position 576,009,399 of record NC_058080.1, on the reverse strand, counting down.
GGCGAGCGGAGCCTACGGACCCCATAGACTATAATGGGGTCCGTTAGGTTTACGCTCAGATGATGATTTTGGAGCGGAGACTAAAGTACTGCATGCAGGACCAAAGCTGTGGTCCTGGAAACAGCGGGGAGTAACTGGTGAGTACCGTATACCTTAGTTTTTATTACATTTAGACTTCATGTACATGACCACAAACAATGGATCTGTGAAATACAGATATCTTCTGTGTAATTTGTGCATTTTTCTCACTCCCATTTTGCGGACTGAAATACAGACACAATTCTGCGCTTGAAGCCTAAGGCTAGTTTCACACTAGTGTTCGGCTGTCCGCTCGTGAGCTCCGTTTGAAGGGGCTCACGAGCGGACCCGAACGCTTCCGTCCAGCCCTGATGCAGTCTGAATGGATGTGGATCCGCTCAGACTGCATCAGTCTGGCGGCGTTCAGCCTCCGCTCCGCTCAGCAGGCGGACACCTGAACGCTGCTTGCAGCGTTCGGGTGTCCGCCTGGCCGTGCGGATCCGTCCAGACTTACAATGCAAGTCAATAGGACGGATCCGTTTGAAGATGCCACAATACGGCTCAATCTTCAAACGGATCTGTCCCCTATTGACTTTCAATGTAAAAGTCTGGACGGATCCGCTCAGGCTAATTTCACACTTAGCCATTTTTTGCCAATATAATGCAGACGGATCCGTTCTGAACGGAGCCACCGTCTGCATTAATATGAGCGGATCCGTTCAGAACGGATCCGATCGAACGCTAGTGTGAAAGTAGCCTTATTTTGTAAGAGCATACATACAAACCCTTCACAACTTTACCGCTTCCCACTCAGCGTCATAATAGTACCCAGCTTTAAGTAGGTGGTAAGTGCTCAGAAACATGCTATTATGGCATTGTGATAGCCCAGGAGCTGTGCCTTCGCCATCACTTAATGTTGCTAGTTGTATAACAGTATCTTACAAAAGTGAGTACACCCCTCACATTTATGTTAATATTTTATTATATCTTTTCATGGGACAACACTGAAGATCTGACACTTTGATACAATGTAAAGTAGTCAGTGTACAGCTGGTATAACAGTTAAAATTTGGTGCGCCCTCAAAATACACAGCTATTAATTTCTAAACCGCTGGCAACAAAAGTGAGTGCACCCCTAAGTGAAAATGGCCAAATTGTGCCCAAATTGTCAATATTTCTTGCGGCCACCATTATTTCCCAGCACTGCCTTAACTCTCTTGGGCATAGAGTTCACTAGACCTTCACAGGTTGCTACTGGAATCCTCATGCACTTCTCCATGGTGACATTACGGAGCTGATTGATGTAAGAGACCTGGTGCTTCTCCACCTTCCGTTTGAGAAGACCGCATCTTATAAGGAGGAGCTGAGCCGATTGATATATAGATGTATGGGAAAAGATTCACTATAACCTGTATTACATTAATTAAAACTCCTGCTCATTCTGGGCTTTGAAGTCAAGGAGGCGTCCTATCAGTGATTGACAGCTGTGTATACACAGTCATAGAGGGAAGGCTGTCAGTCACTGATAGGACCGACTCCTGGACAGCAAAGCCCAGAATGAGGAGGAACTTAAATGAATGAAATACAACTAATAATGTATAATTTCATGGGAAAAGATTCATCAATCTGCTCAGCTCCTCCTGCTTTATAACATGCTGACTGCAGATTACTTTACATTTTCACGGTGACAGGTTCCCTTTAGGGTACATGCACACGTTCAAGATACATGTGTGGAGAATCTGCACAGAAATCCGCAGGTGTTTGCAGACAAATCCGTGCGGTCAAACCGTGCACTAATTGGTGCGGATTTGCATGCAGATTTTACTAAGTGAATGAAGAAAATACGGTCAGGAAAAATAAAATAAATTGACATGCCACGAATTTTAAAATCCGCACTGCAAATCAAAATCCGCGCGGAAAAAAAAATCCGAATCGTGTGCATTGAAAATTTTAAATTCCCATAGTATACAATGTACATGACCTACAGTGCGGATTTTTCACACGCAAATCCGCACGCAATCCTGATCGTGTGCATTTAGTCTTAAAGTACCCTAAATTACAGATGCACTGCAGTATTATATGAGGGATCATATCCTAATATAAACATGAAAAGAACAGTCAAAAATAACGCCTTTTTTGTTTACAAACATCTCTATGTATATAAAAAACATATATACATAATGGATATCTATCATGATGACCCATACAATAAAATCACAGTAATTATCTCGTAGATGAAAAGCCAAAATTGTTGTTTTTTAAATTGTTGTTTTTTTCTGTTCATTTAACATTTAAAGGACATTTCTATTTTTTTCAGGAACGGAATTGCAGACCCGGAAGTGCGGGTCCGCTATTCCGTATCCGGGCAGCACATCGTGCTGCCCCACAGGAATAAATGGGTCTGGAATTCCGTTCCGCAAAATGCGGAACAAAATGGCGGACGTGTGAACAGGGCCTAAGGCCGGGTTCACATCACTGTTTGGTTTTCAGTTCTTCTGATCTATAAAAATAAACGGACCATGTATTTTAGGCATCTGTTATGCTCAGTTATGCACAATTTGCATCCATTTTAGCCATTTCCATCTGCGATCCATTATCTTAGTGTAGGACTTTTTTTCCCCCATCTAAGTATTTTTTTCAGCTAAAATAATGGATATCAGATGGAAATAGCTAGAACTGCAACAAAATGTGCAAAATTTAGCATAATGGATGCCTAAAATACTGGATCCGTTTTTATGTTTATTTTTCTGTTCTTCTGACGCATCAGAACGGAAAATTGTGATGTGAACCCCGTGAAAAAAAACAAGCCCTTTTACAGCTCTGTCGGCAAAAGAGGTTCTTGGACTTTCAATGTGGCAACACAAAAACAAATGAAGCTACTTTCACATTGCCGTTTTTGTTTCCCTTTGCAAGATCAGTTTCAGGGCTCTCACAAGCGGTCCAAAACGGATTAGTTTTGCCCTAATGCATTCTGAATGGATAAGGATCCGCTCAGAGCATATCAGTTTGCCTCCGTTCCGTCTCCATTCCGCTTTGGAGGCGTCCATCTGACAAAACTGAGCCAAACGGATCCGTCCTGACACACAATGTAAGTCAACGGGGACGGATCCGTTTTCACTGACACAATAGAAAACTGATCCGTGTCCCATTGACTTTCAATGGTGTTCAAGACGGATCCGTTTTGACAATGTTAAAGATAATACAAACTGATCCGTTCTGAACAGATGCATGAGACTTTTAATCTCTCTCTGTTTCCTGTCCCAATAGTGGGCGGGGAGACATCCGCCATGTGGTGCTGTCATGGAGGACGTCCTAGAAAACAGCATTGCTCCCTGTGCTACACCTCATACACACAACTGTATTTTGGATCAGTGTGCAATCCACATTTCGCAGAAAGACAGCACATAGATGTCATCCATGTGAAGTTCACATACGTGTCCGTTCTGCAAAATATAGAACATGTCATATTCTGCAAAAATATAGAACATGTCCTACTCTTGTCCATATTACAGACAATAGTAGTAGTAGTTTCTAGTAATGGAAGTGAAAAAATGGTGTATGGCACACGGAAGGTGTCCAAATTTTCAGGATCCACGGTTTGCGGACCACAATACGGACAATAGTGCATGAGGCCTAACTTCCATTCACACTGAGACGGGAAAAACCCTTAAAATGAACTGAGTAAGCCCACTGAGGAGGCCCCCAATATGGATGGTGATACGAATGGGATTTTATAACCCCCTCCCCCCCTTTCCCTTGATGGTTTGAACATTTATTCTGAAGTACTGATGTGATATTTTGTCAAACATTGTCATCGTTATGTGCATTATTGCTACGTTTATTATTGATAACTTTATTGTTTAGACTTGTGTGGATCTTTTCTTGATACTGGACATATAACAAGGGAGGCTACAACACTTCTCATAGTGGCTTTTTTAGTTTATTTTTAAATTTGCCACCAAGCCAATGGTACTTGTAAAGCTCCTGGGCTCTCTTCAAAGGACTTCCAGTTGCCATTTGTCAACTTCTGCATGGACTGGGTCACCTGAACCACCGCACCCAATGTCTGACCTCCTCGGTGATGCAAGTGGCATGTCACTATTAAATTACGTGCCTCTTGGAGGGGGGGGGGGGGGGGGGGGGGGGCACCACCGCTGAGGCCAGTCACGGATTGCAGCGGAGCATATGAACCAGTCTGTGCAGAAGTTGACAGACGGGGACCGGAAGTCCAGTGAAGAGAGCCAGTATATGTAGCCAATAACCACATGTCAAAACACACACAGTGTTAACATAAATTGCCGCGGTTTTTAACCGTGCAACAAGAACAAGTGAAGCAAATAAAAACCATGGGGGAGATTTATCAAGATCAACGCAGGATTAGTCATAAATTAGGAGCATCCTCCAGTATTCTGTGCACCTAAACAGAAATCTACAATAGCTCAGAGCTGGCTTAGATTTCTGGCTTCATTTGCGCATAAAAGAAGATAAAATTAGTCAAGACTGCTGGTTCACTCACTCCTCCGTCCTGCCCTTGCCACTCCCCTTTACCCCTTTTAAAAAAAAAAAAAAAAAAAAAAAAAAGAAGTTTCGAATGAGGCGTAAAAACCAGGAAATGCGACTTTTTTTTTTAAATCACAGTTAAAAAGTTGCGCTACTTTTGAGGTGCAGAGGAGATGACATATCTCCCCCTATGTGCTTCACATGTACTTAATGCATGGCCAAAAACCATGGCAATTTGTGGTAAAGCATAGGCGTCTACTCCTGCTTGGCACAAATTGCTTAGAGACCTAGCAATCTCTGCCAGGCAATGTAGTATGTGTGTATTTAACCAATAAGTCCAGAGGGGTGAGCCATTTTACACACAGCATAAGCTAAATTACAGCAGTTCAGGGGAGCTATAAGGGCATTAGATCTATAGGAGACCTGATTGATATGAAAACATATCTGGTGATAAATGAATGATAAGCTAGCAAGTTATCAATTTATTCATATAGGTATATTAATAATCCCTCATAAAATGTCTTCTGCTTCTATCATCAAACAGGACAATACACGTATCATAGACTTGCCTTTCCACCGCGTAAAACATGGTACCAAACAGACGTCCCTCCAAAATCAATATGAAAGTCTGTGAAACAGCCCTTGACGCTCATCAAACAATACCTGTAAAATATGTTCTGTTAAAGCTCAACAAGAAGTAAGCAGGGTTTTTGTCACATTATATATAGTTGTTTTAAATGGCAGTATTTTCTACAGTTTCTCTTGTACGGAAAATTTCACATCTGTCACTGACTATTGTAGGTTGCTAAAAAAAAAAACAAAAAAAAAAAAAAACCTTCAGACCACCCAATAAACTACAGTAATGCTTGTATAGCAGCACAACCGGCAGTATGATGAATAGATGAGGACTAGTCATGTCTATGCATCACCCAGCAGGTGAACTGCAGCGAGTATAAAGATAAAAAATTGCTGATTGAACACGGCTTCCTTTTTTATGCAATAATGTAGTTTTTAGAAGTGGTCCAAATTCCCTTTAAAGTATGATGCAGTCCTTCAGGGCAGTCTCTGAGTTAATACTTATTTTGTAAAAGGCAGGGAAACTATTAAAATAATTAAAAAATATATCTACTTACAATTCTGAGTCAGAGCTCAGAGGCTCCCTGCCACTGCAGGCATGACTTGCCTGTATACTGCACATGACTACTGCAGGCAACCACTGGCCTCAACAAGATATGGCACAAGACCAATCATCTGCAGTACATGGGAACAGCACAGCTGCAGTCATGAAAACCAATCCCGGGTGGAAGGATTAGAGCAGCGGGATTTAGAACGTCAAAGTTATATATACATTTTTCATATCAGAACCTGGATCTAAATACTTTTGAAATTGCATGCAATTAAAAATTTAGGATAGCCACTGAGTTATTCAATAACATGTACCCGTTTAGCGCTACCTGCTGTCTGTTTTCCTCAACGTTCTGACCCCCTTTCTGAGGTGGACATCCATGCTCAGTTTCTTTGTTTAACTGCCGCCAGCTCTATCTTCTGTTATGTGAGCAAGGGCACACCCCCTAAGATGCCAGCTTGGAAGACAAGTGGCAGGGCAATTGGAGCAATGAATGGGGAGATATCTGGATCCATGTGAGGTACAGGGCCGGTTACAGTTTTGGTAGAGAAAGGTCGTCATGTACTATTTGATGTCTGATTTCCATATTTTTTTTACATTAATCATGGGATAACCCATTAAAAAATAATTCAGACAATCCCTCTGATATTATTTGGCGATATTCTGCATTTAACAACATTTCATTTTAATCTACATGAAAATTTTAGTTACTCCAAACTGGAGGGGAGAGGAGGGGAGAGGAGAGAGGAGAGGAGAAAGAAGCAGGAGTCCTTTTTGTAACCCACTTTTGACATTGGTTAAAAAAAAGCCACAAAAAGCTGTGTGTGACATTACCCTAAGAAAACCATGTGCAAATAAAACTGTAGGAAGTTCGTACTGAATTTTCCTCACATGTTGAGCCCTCCAAAATTCAATTTTTCCACAAAATTAGACTGCTGTAATTTCCTCTAATGCAAGTCACGATAGTAAGCTCTGCACAGTGCACAGACATGGAGCATGCTTTTTTTTTTTTTTTTTTTTTGCACCTATTTTTTATTGGTGCAATTTTTGTGGTATGTACGTCTTTTTGATCACCGTTATTCAATTTCTTTAGGTGGGGACAAGAGGACAAAAACTATTGTGAATCGTGTGTTCACCGTGCAGGAATATTTTTTTTATATTTTAATAGTTAAGACATTTCAGAAGCGGCAATACCTAATATTTATATGTAAAATTGGGGGAAAATATATTGGTGTTTTTTAATATATATTTTTTTAATTGTTCTCACTTTTTTATTTTTCTTTTTTACTAATATCCCCCATAGGGAGAACTATGCTCAGGATGGAGATTGCCATGACAGTCATGGATTGCTTCAGCAGCGTCCAGGCTGCCATGGCAAACGCATCCCTGTGCATTCACTCACAGGTGCCGCGATCAGCATTGATCACGGCACCTGAGGGGGTTAAATGACTTGTCAGTGCAGACTGGTGTTGGCTGTATGATACAGCTGGCATCCGCCGCATATGGAGCAGGCCCGCAGCAAAGACACACTCCATACATCCCCTCACGAATTGTGATGTACTTGTACATGAAGGGCTACAACTGGTTTCTCAACATTTGACTTCTACATTACAGATTTAAAACTATAAATTGATGTTCAAAAAGGTATAAAGGCCATCAACCTGAGGCCACCGGAAATGCATTATGGAAAACCAGGGATGGTTAAAGAACTACTGAATTACTGAAGAAAAAAAAAAAAAAAAAAAGAAACGTAAAGCAATAGATCACCAAGGAAAAACACCAGATCATGATACATTGCTGATGTTTTATGTGGATAGAGCAGTTATGCTTACAAAAGGAATCAAAAGAACACCCATGGGTGCCATAACATGTAACAGTAATATTAAGACACATGAGCCTTTTTGAAAGAATTCTAATAAAAAAATTATATACATGATCTAAACAGAGAAATGTAATATTTAATATTGGAACAACCATTTTAACCCCAAAAAATATTTTACGGGTATTTTTCTATTTTTACCATACACTATTTACTTATTTTGGTTTTACATTTTATATATTTTTCATTTTAATATATTTTCATTTTTTTTTTCACTTGGATTGTTACATTATTATTTATTTTCGCAGTTATCGTTCACACATTAGTAATCACGCTCATTGATTATCACTTAAGGAATGCACAGTCTTATTCCATCATGTAATTTGTGGTACTCACATATTTGTGTATTTTTATGTTATCATTTTTACCATTTTCATATAATCATGTGTATTATTACTCTCATAAATGGTATTAGAGCATTACAGAATGTTTGTTCATGAAGTTCCATTCAGAGTGTTATTATGCCAGGCCTGCGCTATTACTTACTAGATGCCGCTGACATTTATCCCATAATTATCGTGGGACTTGCCAGCGACATCATGTGAGTGGACGCATCAAGTCACACATATGCGGCCCGCTTTATATGTGTTCACATATTGTATGGTCCAGGTGTGTATTAATTAGTGATATTTGCATCGAGCATTATGATTGGATATTGGGAGTATTTATTGTCCTGCAGTGATGATGCCACCCCCAAAAGAAGGTTTGCCGAAACGCACGTCAGGGTTGGCGCCATCCCGGAGGAGGCACACTATGGGTAATTGATCCTGCCTTGTAATCTGTAGCACAGTTTGTAATTGCACTTGCACTATATATTTTTCTATTTAATGTTGGAGCAGCATGAATCAGTACCATTGTGCCGCCGCCCCCCCGCCTCCCCCTCCGAGGTCAGACAGGGGGACTCCAGTGCTTGGCGTCCCCTGCCAGCACTGCGATTGGCTGAAACAAAGCTCCAGCCAATTGAGTAAAAAATACATTTAGTGTTAAGCAGAAATCAATTTTAGTGTAGATTTTTTCACGCACATAATATATGTGTGCGTGCAAGAGTGCGTCTTGCCAGAACACACACAGTTGCAAGAAAAAGTATGTGAACCCATTGGAATTATATGGATTTCTGCACAAATTGGTCAAAAAAATGTGATCTGATCTTCATCTAAGTCACAACAATAGACAATCACAGTCTGCTTAAACTAATAACAAACAAAGAATTAAATGTTACCATGTTTTTATTGAACACACCATGTAAACATTCACAGTGCAGGTGGAAAAAGTATGTGAACCCTTGGATTTAATAACTGGTTGAACCTCCTTTGGCAGCAATAACTTCAACCAAACGTTTCCTGTAGTTGCAGATCAGATGTGCGCAACGGTCAGGAGTAATTCTTGACCATTCCTCTTTTCAGCAATATTCTTGGGAAGTCTGGTGTGAATCGCTTTTTTGAGGCCATGCCACAGCATCTCAATCGGGTTGCGGTCAGGACTCTGACTGGGCCACTCCAGAAGGCGTATTTTCTTCTGTTTAGGCCATTCTGTTCTTGATTTACTTCTATGCTTTGGTTTGTTGTCCTGTTGCAACACCCATCTTCTGTTGAATTTCAGCAGGTGGACAGATGGCCTTAAAGAGGACCTATCACCGATTATTACACTGTGAACTAAGAATACAGACATGGAGAGCGGCGCCCGGGGATCTCACTGCACTTACTATTATCCCGGGGCGCGGCTCCGTTCTCCTGCTATGTCCTCCGATATCTCCGGTCACAAAGTTATGGTAGGTGGAGTCTGCCCTTGTTCTTCTGTAGCGCTGGCCAATCGCATTGCAGAGCTCATAGCCTGGGAGAAAATAACCTCCCAGGCTGTGAGCTCTGCGCTGCGATTGGCCAGCGCTAGAGCAGTACAAGGGCAGACTCCGCCTACTATAACTTAGTGACTGAAATCTCCGCCTACTATAACTTAGTGGCCGGAGATACCGGAGGGCATAGCCGGAGAAGAACGGAGCGGCGTCCGGGGATAATAGTAAGTGCAGTGAGATCCCCGGGCGCCGCTCTACATGTCTGTATACTTAGTTCACAGTGTAAAAATCGTTGAAAGGTCCTCTTTAAGTTCTCGTGCAAAATGTCTTGATGAACTTGGAAATTCATTTTTCCTTCGATGATAGAAATACATCCAGGCCCTGATGCAGCAAAGCAGCCCAAACCATGATGCCCCCACCACCATACTTCACAGTTGGGATGAGGTTTTCTTCCAAACAACTCAACTTTGGTTTCATCTGTCCACAGAATATTTTGCCAGTACTGCTGTGGAACATCCAGGTGCTCTTGTGCAAACTAAACGTGCAGCAATGTTATTTTTGGACAATGGCTTACTCTTTGGTATCCTCCCATGAAATCCATTCTTGTTTAGTGTTTTACTTATCGTAGATTCGCTAACAGGGATGTTAGCATATGCCAGAGACTTTTGTAAGTCTTTAGCTGACACTCTAGGATTCTTCTTCACCTCATTGAGTAGTCTGCGCTGTGCTCTTGCAGTCATCTTTACAGGACGGCCACTCCTAGGGAGAGTAGCAGCAGTGCTGAACTTTCTCCATTTATAGACAATTTGTCTTACCATGGACTGATGAACAGCAAGGATTTTGGAAATACTTTTATAACCCTTTCCAGCTTTATGCAAGTCAACAATTCTTAATTGTAGGTTTTCTGAGAGCTCTTTTGTGCGAGGCATCATTCACATCAGGCAATGCTTCTTGTGAAAAGCAAACCCAGAACTGGTGTGTGTTTTTTATAGGGTAGGGCAGCTGTAACCAACACCTGCAATCTCATCTCATTGATTGGACTCCAGTTGGCTGACACCTCACACCAATTAGCTCTTGGAGAGGTCATTAGTCTAGGGTTTCACATACTTTTTCCACCTGCAATGTGAATGTTTACATGGTGTGTTCAATAAAAACATGGTAACATTTAATTCTTTGTGTATTATTAGTTTAAGCAGACTGTGATTGTCTATTTCGTTACATTTCGATTAATAACAAAAAAAGTAAAAATGTCAGCAGCAATGAAATACCACCAAATGAAAGCTCTATTAGTGAGAAGAAGAGGAGGTAAAATTCATTTGGGTGGTAAGTTGCATGACCGAGCAATAAACAGTGAAAATAGTGTAGTGCAGAAGTGTAAAAAGTGGCCTGGTCATTAAGGGTGTTTCAGCTAGGGGGGTTGAAGTGGTTAAAGAAGTGCTCCAGGAATTATTATTATTTTTATATAGAGTTCCAACTCAACCGTACTATTCTAGCAGCATTTCACTATTTGTTTCAGTGGCATCCATACATCTTGCTCCAATTGATTACAGGTAACATTATCTTTTGATCCCCAGTCTCACCACCAAGTCGAAAGGTAGTCAGTCTCCCTTGTATTTGGGACTTACTACATCATTAGCTATTAAATCTCTTCTCTCTCTGCATCCATACCCTATTCTTGTTCATATTGCAGACAAGAATAGTTATTTCTAGTAATAGGAGTGAGAAAAAGAAGAGTGCACAAAGGTGGTATCCATATTTTGGGGATCCATGATTTGCGGACTGCAATATTTGCGCGCAGTCATGTGCATGGGGCCTTAAAAAAGGGGTTGTCTCTTCAGTAAGTGGCATTTATAATGTAGAGAAAGTTAATACAAGCCACTTACTAATGTATTGTGATTGTCCATATTGCTTCCTTTGCTGGCCAGATTCATTTTTCTATCACATTATACACTGCTTGTTTGAATGGTTACAGACCACCCTGCAATCCATCAGTGGTGGTCGTGCTTCCACAACATAGGGAAAAGCAATAGCCTATGTGTGGAAAAGTAAATCCAGCCAGCAAAGGAAATATGGATAATAACAATATATAAGTGCCTTGTATTAACTTTCTCTGCATGACAAATGCCACTTACTGAAGTGAGACATCCCCTTTAAGTGGAGGTTTGACGGAACTTTAATAGCTCTTCCATCACTATGCACATGCAGTCTGTAATGTCGCATTTGATAGAGTATGCCACATTCATAAGGAATGGATCAGATAAAACAAAAACTTTATGAAATCAGAGGCATATGATGATATAGCAGGGCCTATAGAAGTCTATAGGCACTATATAATGTGGCTGTGTGCACAAAGCCTCAGAGAATGTGCAAAAAGCCTCAAATGTCCTCTGGGAATGGGAACAGAGAAGATCTTGAATTGCTGGAAGACCAAACATTTCTGGCATATCCTATCCATCTGCAATAAATGCCTATAGTCAGAAAATCCCATTCATTTCACCAGTTCCGATGTCATATTAATATAAAAAAATATATCTGCCCATGTCTAACCACATTTGTACATCTCTTGCTCCTCTGCTGGGTTACAACCACCGAACAAAAACACTGCATGGTTGCTTCATGCAGCACACTGTAAAACTACAAGTAAATCACATGACATAATAAAATTACTGTCAATGCAGAGAGAAAAAGACAGCAATATGCTGCATTTGATGGCAGAACAGTGTTTTATGGAAGACGCACACAGCGATTTTTGTATGCAATTACACAGACATATTAAATTTAATTGGAAAATCTGCAGAATCCCAATGCACATCCTACCTGAGATGGAAATGCTAAAGATCAAACAGTTCTGTCCTAACAATTGGAAAATCACTTATTGCGTGACGGGAGAAGAAAACTCATTTCTAAAGAATGAATGTTTCCAAACACAGCGGCAGCTATACATAAATTCTTTATTTCTCATGCAAAGCTAAAAAGATTAAGTCACCGGCTTTCATCAATCACTCTTAATTATCTAGGATGCAAGAACAGCCGAATACTTGTACCCTCCACAACACAAGCCAGTAAATTAACACAGTGAGGATTAGCCCTCTGGAGCCTCCATTACCTCTTTGCAGCAGATTGGTCACAAATGCCTTGGAAAGAATCCACTTAGCTGTGGCTTCACCCACCTCCTCCCCATGCACACGAAGATGAAAGATGTCAGCAAAATGCAGACACGTGCATGGTCTCTGGAAACAAGAGGCTGGCGCAAATCAGAGACACCTCCAGTACATCAGCGCTGGCTGCCTAGCAACCACATTCAGAACGGGAATTGATTAAATGATACGCAATGCTGTCAGAAAGACAGTATTAGATGTTCTAAGCATTTATGTCTCTCTGCATACCACAGATATGGACCGTACACAGTGGACTGCGAGAGACCCAAAACTCCAAATGGAAAATTATTGCCCTTTACAAGAAGGTCATTAAAACATATTGTTCTTTTGAGTTTTTTTTTTTTGTTGTTGTTGAGGGAACCTGTCAGCACACTTTTCCAAACTGAGCCAGCTCCACATGTGACTGGGATCAGAGATGACTGGAATCAGAGTTATTTAACCCCTCAGATGTCACAGGCATTAGCAATCATGGCATATAAGCAGTTAGAAGGAGCTCCCTCTGTCCTCGATTCGGCAAAATCTTGGGATTCCAATCAATTGTGAAGGCTCTCAGGCCTGCCATAGCAAACTGACTGTTAAGCTGTGCCTGCATCAGGGCTTAAAAAGGTAGCCAGTAAAAATGCCATAGACTACAATAGTATAACAATGTATGGTATAAGACAGAGGTAGGCAACCTCCGGCTCCCAGCTGTTGTGAAACTACAACTCCCAGTATGCATACTTGCTCTGCTCTTCTAAGAACTCTCATAGAAATGAATGGAGCATGCTGGGAATTGTAGTTTCACAACAGCTGGGAACCAGAGGTTGCCTACCCCTGGTATAAGAGATCATAAGAATGCATAGTCAAGTCCCCAAAGGGAACTAAAAATGACATTGAGAAAAAAAAAAGTTAAACCCACAATGTCTACAAACTCTAAATCACCCACATTGTCACGCATGGTGAAATGGTTTTGGTTACCTCATCCACCCCACACAAAAAAATTAACACAAAAAGAGAAAATATATCTGATAAATGGGGTTACTTTAAAAGATAAACTTTTAATAGTCAATGGTTAAAAAAATAGGCCCAATAGTTTGACTTAAAACTACAAACATCAGTAGTCATGCGCCACCAAATGATGTAAAATGGTAGAAGATAAAAGGCAAGTGTGAGGTATAAACACTCGCTGAGAGGGTGAGTTTGCGAAACATAGGGATACAAATAAAGAGGGAGACAGATGCTGGGTCTCTTCCCCTAATTTATCCCTAGGCTCTAACTCAACGTTAAACCCTCTCTGTGTGTCCCTTGCAAGCAGTAACAGTGACTGCCCAGCTTCATCAGAATACAAAGGTATCACTCAACAGAGAACACACAACTCGTACAAACAGTTGAAACAGTCCCGACAGTCAGCCAGGTCATTAGGGGACCAGTATACACACACAAGAATACACAGATGTGCACAATGGACGCAGCGCTTCCAAGTATGCTGGAGCCGGCCAGGAATAGACAGTATTGGGGTCCATTCACATGTCCGCAAAATGGATGTGGAACGGGTGCAGACCCATTCATTTTCAATGGGGCCAGAATGTGCTGTCCGCATCCACATTTGCGGATCCGCACTTCCGCATCCGTGCTTCCGTTTCCGCAAAAAAATAGAACATGTCCTATTCTTGTCCGCAATTGCGGACAAGAACAGGCATATTCTATTAGTGCCGGCAATGTGCGGTCCGCAAAATGCGGAACGCACATTGCCGCTTTCCGTGTTTTGCGGATCCGTGGCTCAGTGTATCCACAAAAAACATTGCTGACGTGTGACTGGAGCCTTATAGGTAACACTAATACTTCTCTTTCGATGTGCACCAGTTCATGGTCCGCTCCTCCTGCGTATGGCAGCGAGTGCCCGTGCTAGCGTTCTTTTAAAGCAGCACAGGCTTTAGTAAGTCTGCCCCCACAATCACATGGTCCAGGTCACACAGGTCGTGACGTCACTGGTCACGAGTTCCCCGCGTCACAGAGGAGAGTCACATGATCGGGACTCACACTGGAGGTGTGTCAGTGTTGCACAATGTCCATTCCCTTCCGTTAAAAAGGGGCAAGTTTGACAGCGGAAAGGGGCGGAGGTATGGAAGTAGGGGATTAAGGAGGTGGGCTAGCTCGAGTGCCCCAAACATCCATACACAGTGGCGTTATTAGCCAAGCAGGGTGCATCACTCCTAAAGAATCTCAGGAGGCGCTACCAAGGTATTTAAATAACAGGTTCAATGGACAGACACAATTCAAGGAAATTAGGTGAACAGATATATTCAACCCCAAATGATAAATCTAGTGCAGTAGATATAGCTAATCAATAGGAGGCACAGTAAAGACCAGATGTGTGGGTCTCTAGTTAGCCATTCGACCCTACTGCAAGTATAAAAACACAAAAGTCAAGTCCCCGCGTAAAGTGTAAAAAAGCAATAATATTTTAAGTGTAAAAAAGCAATAACCATTTTAATAATTTTTTTCCAGTTACAAAGCAAGGGTTAACAGCCAAACCAAACTCAATATTTATGGCCCTGATTCTGTAGTTTACAGAAAAACCCCATATGTGGTCGTAAACCGCTGTACGGGCACACGGCAGGGCGCAGAAGGAAAGGAATGCCATACGGTTTTTGGAAGGCAGGTTTTGCTGGACTTTTTTTTTTTTTTTTTACACCATGTCCCATTTGAAGCCTTCCTGATGCACCCCTAGAGTAGAAACTCCAAAAAAAGTTACCCCATTTTAGAGACTACAGGATAGGGTAGCAGTTTTGTTGGTACTAGTTTAGGGTACATATGCTCTATATTACACTTTTTGTGAGGCAAAGTAACAAGAAATAGCAGTTTTGGCACAGTTTTTATTATTTGTTATTTACAACATACATCTGACAGGTTAGATCATGTGATATTTTTATAGACCAGGCTGTCACTGATGCGGCGATACCTAATATGTATACCTTTTTTTTTTTTATGTAAGTTTTACACAATGATTTCTTTCTGGAAACAAACAAACAAAAAAAAAAAATCATGTTTTAGTGTTTCCATAGTCTGAGAGCCATAATGTTTTCAATTTTTGGGCGATTACCTTGGGTAGGGTATGATTTTTGCAGGATGAGATGACGGTTTTATTGGCACTATTTTGGGGTGCGTGTGACTGTTTGATTGCTTGCTATTACACTTTTTGTGATGTAAGGTGACAAAAAAATTGCTTTTTTTTTACACTTTTTTTTTTTTTTTTTACAGTATTCACCTGAAGGGTTAGGTCATGTGATATCTTTATAGAGCAAGTTATTATGGACGCTGTGATACCCAATATGTATACTTTTTATTTATTTATGTAAGTTTTACACAATGATTTCATTTTTGAAGCAAAAAATAAATAAATCATGTTTTAGTGTTTCCATAGTCAGAGCCATAATTTTTTCAGGTTTTGGGCGATTACTATGGGTAGGGTATTATTTTTGCGGGATGAGATGACTGTTTTACTGGCACTATTTTGGGGTGCATATGACTTTTTGATCAATTGCTATTACACTTTTTGTGATGTAAGGTGACAAAAAATTGTTTATTTAGCACAGTTTTTATTTTTTATGGTGTTTATCTGAGGGGTTAGGTCATGTGATATTTTTATAGAGCCGGTCGATACGGATGCGGCAATACCTAATATGTATACTTATTTTTTTTATTTATCTAAGTTTTACACTATCATTTTTGAAACAAAAAAATGATGTTTTAGTGTCTCCATATTCTGAGCCATAGTTTCATTTTTATTTTTTGGGCGATTGTCTCAGGTAGGGGCTCATATTTTGCGGGATGAGGCGATTGTTAGATTGGTACAATTTTGGTGTGCAAACGCCTTTTTGATCACTTGCTGTTGTACTTTTTGTGATGTAAGGTGACAAAAAAGGGGTTTATTTAGCACAGTTTATTTTTTACGGTGTTCATCTGAGGGGTTAGGTCATGTGATATTTTTATAGAGCCGGTCGATACGGACGCAGCGATGCCTAATATGTATACTTTTTTTAATTTTTTCTACTTTATTTTTTGTCCCACTTTGGGACTTCAACTTTTGGGGGTCTAATCCCTTTCACAATGCATTCTAATACTTCTGTATTGGAATGCATTGGCTGTATGAGTAATACTGTGTGTATTACTCATACAGCTTCTGGCCTGTGAGATCCAGGGGGCTGGATTTCACAGGCTCGTCACCGGAAGGCAGCGCCATCGGGTCCCTCCTACAGCTGCATGGGGACCAGATGGCACCGCCGCCCGCTGGATAAGGTAAAAGACGTAAACCGCAGGTCTGAATTGACCTGCGGTTTGCGGAGATCGCCGACACGGGGGGTCACAGGACCCCCCGGCGTTGTGACAGGATGCCTGCTGAATGATTTCAGCGGACATCCTGTTGCAATTGACCCCCGCCGCAATCGCGATTTAAAGTTAGGACGTACTGGTACACCCCGAGTCCTTAAGGGGTTAAAAGAACTCTAGCACGGGCACTCGCTGCCATACGCAGGAGGAGCGGACCATGAACTGGTGCACATCGAAAGAGAAGTATTAGTGTTACCTATAATATTGTCTATTCCAGCATACTTGGAAGCGCCGTGTCCATTGTGCGCATCTGTGTATTCTTGTGTGTATACTGGTCCACTGATGACCTGGCCGACTGCCAGTAAAAACGCGTCTGAACTGTTTCAACTGTTTGTACGAGTTGTGTGTTCTCTGTTGAGTGATACCTTTGTATTCTGATGAAGCTGGGCTGTTACTGCTTGCAAGGGACACACAGGGAGGGTTTCATGTTGATATAGAGCAGGGGTGCACAACCTTTTTGGTCCGAGGGCCACATTGTCACATCGCTTTATTTCAAGGGGCCGCAATGTACACAGGCCGCTGTAAAGTGACTGGGGAGGAATGATTGCTATTACAGTCTTTACTCCTTCATTTAGTTACATTGACTATCAGTAGCACATCCCTGATCACACAGAGATGTGCGGCATGATTATACCGCCAGTTATCATGAGTGAGTGTCCCTATGAAGACGTGTTTCTAGTAATTGACCTGAGTATCTCGCTGCTGGCTCTGGAAAAATACTAACAGTGGCCCCGTTTTGTAGTCAGGTACAAATTGATGGAAGTCCGGGCCAGCAATACCATATTGTGGCACATTATACATCCCCAAAAACTCACTGGCCGGCCATGAGGAGGGCCCAGACGGCCCCCTGGGAAATTTCCCTGTGAGATCTATGGCTAATCCGCCCCTGGCTTAAAGGGATTTCCCAGTAAAAAATAATTTTTAACAAGTTCTTGCAGCATGGCCCCTGAAACTGAAGAGTTATTCTTACCTACTACCGGCGCTGATTACACCTGTCAGTGCATGGCCATGGTCACATGTACCTCTGCAGCCAATCACTGGCTTCAGGGGTCACGCTGGAGGAACTTAATCAGGGAAATCAGTGATTTCCCTTACTGCAGAGGCCGCGCTCCCTGGTTATTACCGCCTCCTGCCAGTTACAGTCGCCCTGCAATAACCAGTAAGCACTTTCTCTTATTAGTGGGGAAAGCGCTTATTGGTTAAAACTTTAATGACCAGGCCTTAAAAGACACTTTTTTAGTGTTTTTGTGCACCTGGTGGTTCAAATGGTTGTAACTTTTTTTATGTGTTAGGACTACCAAAATAATTTTTGCAACAATTTTTCACTTGACAGATAGGGCCTTATAATTTATTTTTTAGTTTTATTTGGGGAAAACTGCACAAAACATTTTTTAAAAGTATTTTTTTTTTCAAACTATAGCCCTTCATTCTTTAAATATGCAATGTGACACAAAAATAAATTATACATAATTCCCTATTTTGTGTCTGTCGTTTTGTTAGGTTTATATGTATAGTTAGTTTCACATGAATGGGGAGATAATGGCAACAGTTTTGATTGGTGTGGGTGTTTTTTCTTTTATGTATTGTATTATTTTTTAACTTAATTTTTAATATATTTCTGCTACAAATAATATCCCCCAAGAGGTCATTAAAAACGTTTGGGGGGGGGGGGGGGAGACACACTTTTTGTGAATTTTTTACTCTTTCCTTTTTATTTATTACTTTTATTTGCATTTTAATAATATTTTATTGTATTCTTTTTTTTATAATAGGTTTATTACTTCTTATTTAAATATATTTTTGACACATAATATCCCCCCCAAGAGGTCATAAAAAGACTGTTGGGGGGACAATGAACACTATACTATTTTGCACCTTTTTTTTTTTAATTATTTTATTTTTTCAATATATTTTTGCCACATAATGACAAGGGATCATAAAAAGACTGTTAGGGGGCAGTGAACACTCTTTTACTTAGCAATTTTTCCTTTTATTTTTTTCCTTTTATTTGCATTTTTTTTAAAAATAATTCTCTATTTTTTTGCCACATCATTTTTATTTTTTATTATATTTTTTCAAATAATTTTTTTACTTATTTAATATATTTTTTTCCACATAATTTGTCCCCAAGAGGTCACTGAAAGACTTTTGAAGACACAGACTTTTTTTTTTGCACTATTTCCACTGTAACTGGGGCATCCAAAGGAGCCCCAGTTACAGGGGAAACCAGCCTGCGGTGGGGGCATTGTACACAGGCAGAGCTGATCAGGTCTCCTAACTCTGCAGCTCTGCGCTGGATCCACCCTACATTTACGATCAGCTGTGTTTCTGTCCAGGAGGACAGGGGCCGCAAATCTTAGCTCTGGAGGCCGCATCATGCAGCCTGCAGGTTGTGCACCCGAGGTAGAGCCTAGGGATAAATTAGTGGAAGAGAACCAGCATCTGTCTCCCTCTTTATTTGTATCCCTATGTTTCGCAAACTCACCCTCTCAGCGAGTGTCATCATTTGGTGGCGCATGACTACTGACGTTTGTAGTTTTAAGTCAAGCTATTAGGCCTATTATTTTAACTATTGCTTATTAAAAAGTTATATTTTAAGGTAACCCCATTTATCAGATATATTTCCAATACGTATAGGTACCATATTATGATCACTGTTATGACTGGTCACATTCCAGTTAAGTTATTTATCTGAATAAAAAAAGTGACCAAAAAAACAACAAAAGCTAAAAAAAAAAAAAAAAAGGATCCATGTGAGGTACAGGACTGGTTCTAGCTTTGTTAAAAAGGTATTGTCATGTACTATATGAGGTCCGATTTTCACTTTATACATTATTCATGGGATAACCCCGTTAATATGCGGACAGGTTGCAGAGTACCATCCTTTCCAGCCCAAAAAGATTTAGGACATGGACTCTCCAAGTCTAGGATTTCGATTTTTTTTATGGATTTATGTGAAATCATGAGAATTTGCCAAAGTCCTCAATAGCCTGTAAAACCACTGGAAGATTCATGTTTGGATTCTCAAGAAAAAGTAGGACGCCGTCAGCAAATAATGTCAATTTCTTGACCGATAGGGCTCATTCAGACGGCCGCATGCTGTCCGCAAAAAAGTATTTTTTTATGGACAGTTCTGTTTTTTGCAGACACGCTGATTACATTCCATATTTTTGCAGACCCATAGACTTCAATGTGGTCACGTCCTGATTTTCACTGACAAGTATAGGACATGTTTTATTTACTTATTTGCGGAGCCATAGAACAGAAAAAAAGGGCCCCACAGAAGTGAACGGGTCTGCATCTAATCCACAAAAAAAACTGACCCGCATTTTTGCAGAAAAGCATACGGCCGTCTGAATGAGCCCTTACATGAAATACCCAATGTAACAGTCTTTCAAATAGTGAGCTAAAAGTTCTATAGTTAGATCATACAAAAAGGGGTGATAAAGGGCCAACCATGCAGTGTTCGCTTGCAAGGGAGTAACAGAAAAGTCCCTAAAATTTCTCTTCATACCTATGCCATCTAAACATCCCCAGCAAGGGCCATTTGACGTGATCAAATACCTTTACAAAGGCATCTAAGGCAATAAGAGAAGGTTACTTTCCAAACGGAGAGTGACCTTTCAAAAAGCAGGAGGAATACTGCTAAATGATCTGCAAGGATTTTAGACACCAATTTCAGCCTTACCCTAAGTTCACACCTGAGCGTTTTACAGCGCGTTCCTACGCGCTGTAAAACGCTCAACAAGGAGAAACCAATGCTTCCCTATGGGAATAGTTCTCACCTGGGCGTTTTACAGCACGTACGATCGCGCTGTAAAACGCCCGACACTCAAACAAGTTCTTGAGCTTTTTTTTGGGCGCTTGTCGCGCATTCCCGTACATAGACTTTCAGGAACGCGCGACAATGGGCGTTCGCTTGTCTCTGTGTGCGCGATTGTAAACGCCCGTACAATCGCGCATACAGAGTGTTCATTTCAGAACGCTCAGGTCTGAACCCAGGGTAAAGGAACTGGAGTCAAAACCATCTTTGCCGGGTTTGGGAATTATCCCAAGAATTACTACTTTGGAATCGTTTGGGATCCTTCCAATGCTTATATTATCATTAAAACAGAAAACATGGGAAATCTGTTCCACCAAGACCTTTCCATGTAAACCATGTATTTCCATAGTAACATAGTTTATAGGGCCGAAAAAAAGACATCTGTCCATCCAGTAGTTATTCCAGAGGAAGGCAAAAAAAAATATAAAAAATATATAAAAAAAATATAAAAAAAATAAGGTAGAAGCCAATTTTCCCCACTTAAGAGGAAAGAAATTCCTTCCCGACTCCAATCAGAATAACTCCCTGGATCAACGACCCCTCTCTAGTAGCTATAGCCTGTAATATTATTACACTCCAGAAATACATCCAGGCCCCTCTTGAACTCTTTTAGTGAATTCACCATCACCACCTCCTCAGGCAGAGTTCCATAGTCGCACTGCTCTTACGGTAAAGAACCCTCTTCTATGTTTGTGTACAAACCTTCTTTCTTCCAGACGCAGAGTATGTCCCCTTCGTCACAGTCCTGGGGATAAAAAGATGATGGGAGAGATCTCTGTACTGTCCCCTGATATATTTATACATAGTTATTAGATCTCCCCTCAGTCGTCTTTTTTCTAAAGTGAATAACCCTAATTTTGATAATCTTTCAGGGTACTGAAGTCCACCCATTCCAGTTATTACTTTAGTTGCCCTCCTCTGGACCCTCTCCAGCTCCGCTTTGTTCACAGGAGCACAGAACTGTACACAGTACTCCATGTGTGGTCTGACTAATGATTTGTAAAGTGGTAGGACTATGTTCTCATCACGGGCATCTATGCCCCTTTTCATGCAACACATTATCTTATTGGCATTGACAGTAGCTACCTGACACTGATTTCTACAGCTTAGTTTGCTGTTCACTAAAATTCCTAGGTCCTTTTCCATGTCAGTGTTACCCAGTGTTTTACCATTTGGTATGTACGGGTGACTTGCATTATTCCTTTCCATGTGCATAACCTTACATTTGTCAGTGTTAAACATCATCTGCCACTTCTCTGCCCAAGCCTCTAATCTATCCAGATCCCTCTGTAGTAGTATACTGTCCTCTTCAGTGTCAATTACTTTACACAGTTTAGTGTCATCTGCAAAAATTTATATTTTACTGTGCAAGCTTTCTACAAGATCATTAATAAATCTATTGAAGAGGATAGGGCCCAATACTGACCCCTGAGGTACCACTAGTGACAGTGACCCCTCCAATACGGACGCCTGTGGTACCCCACTAGTGACAGTGACCCAATCTGAGTGTGTAACGTTAATAACCTCTGTTTTCTATTACTGAGCCCGTTACTTCCTCACATACAGACGTTTTCTCCCAGTCCGAGCATTCTCATTTTATATACTAACCTATTATGTGGTACAGTGTCAAATACTATGGAGAAGTCCAGATATACGACATCCATTGATTCGCTGCTGTCAAGTCTAGAACTTACCTCCTCATAGAAACTGATTAAATATGTTTGACATGACTGATCCCTCATGAAGCCTGGCTGATATGGCATTATTTGCTCATTTTCATTGAGGTACTCCAAGACAGCATCTCTTAGAAAACCTTTAAAAACCGTTTACCCACGACAGATGTTAAACTTACCGGCCTATATTTTCCAGGCTCTGTTTTTGGGCCCTTTTTGAATATTGGCACCACATTTGCTATGTGCCAATCCTGTGGAACACTCCCTGTCAGTATAGAGTCCTTAACCCCTTAAGGACTTAGGACGTATCGGTACGGCATGGTTCCCGAGTCCTTAAGGACCCATGACGTACCGGTACGTCATGAGTTTAAAATAAGATTGCGGCGCCCCGGGGGTTAATCCGAACGGGATTTCGGCTGAAATCATTCAGCCGGCATCCTGTCACAACGCCGAGGGGGGTCATGTGACCCCCCCGTATCGGCGATCGCAGCAAACCGCAGGTCAATTCAGACCTGCGGTTTGCTGCGCTTTTAGCCGATTCTGATCCCCGCGGTCTCTGACCGCGGGGATCAAACGTTAAAATGCCAGAAATTAAGTTTTTATTAACCCCCCCTGCACCCCTGAATGATATTATGTGGGCGGGTGGTGCAGGGGGGGTGTCGCAGGCGGTGCGGGAGGTGCGAGGCGGGCGGTGCGGGAGGCGGGATCACGATCCCCCGCCCGCCTCCCCTTGAATAATCGTTGGCTTCTAGTGGGTATACCAGGGTGCCAGCACATTGCTGGCACCCTGGTATAAACGGCTGACATCGGTGATGCGATGTCAGCCGTTTAACCCTTTCCATACAGCGGTCCGTACGGACCGCTGTATGGAAAAGGTTAACAGGTCAGGGAGCTCCCTCCCTCTCCCATCGGGGGCTGCTGTGCCTTTGCAGCCCCCCGATGGGAGAGGGAGAGAGCTCCCAGGCAGCCCCCCGACAGACCCGTCCTTACCCTTCCCCGTCTGCGAAGTTCTGAACACTACTGAGCAGACGGGGAAGGTTCCCATGGCAACAGGACGCCTTCTCAGGCATCCTGCTGTCCATGGTGCTGAACAGATCTGTGCTGAAAGCAGAGATCTGTTCAGACAAAGTGGTAAGTAAAATACAGTACAGTACAATATATATTGTACAGTACTGTATTATACAGACATCAGACCCACTGGATCTTCAAGAACCAAGTGGGTCTGGGTCAAAAAAAATGTAAAAAAAAAGTGAAAAAAGTTAAGATAAAAAAAAAAACATTTATCACTGAATAAAAATAAAAAAAATAAAATACACTACACATATTAGGTATCGCCGCGTCCGTAACGACCTGATCTATAAAACGGTCATGTTACTTTCCCCGCACGGTGAACGCCATAAAAAAAAAAAAAAAAAAACTATGAGAAAATTGAAATTTTGCCCACCTTACTTCCCAAAAAAGGTAATAAAAGTGATCAAAAAAGTCGCATTTACGCCAAAATAGTACCAATCAAACCGTCATCTCATCCCGCAAAAATCATACCCTACCCAAGATAATCGCCCAAAAACTGAAAAAACTATGGCTCTTAGACTATGGAAACACTAAAACATGATTTTTTTTGTTTCAAAAATGAAATCATTGTGTAAAACTTAAATAAAAAAAAAAAGTATACATATTAGGTATCGACGCGTCCGTATCGACCAGCTCTATAAAAATATCACATGACCTAACCCCTCAGATGACCACCGTAAAAAAATAAAAATAAAAACGGTGTAAAAAAAGCCATTTTTTGCCATCTTACATCACAAAAAGTGTAATAGCAAGCGATCAAAAAGTCATATGCACCCCAAAATAGTGTCAATCAAACCGTCATCTCATCCCGCAAAAAATGAGACCCTACTTAAGATAATTGCCCAAAAACTGAAAAAACTATGGCTCTTAGACTATGGAGACACTAAAACATTTTTTTTGTTTTAAAAATGAAATCATTGTGTAAAACTTACATAAATAAAAAAAATTGTATACATATTAGGTATCGCCACGTCCGTGACAACCTGCTCTATAAAAATACCACATGATCTAACCTGTCAGATGAATTTTGTAAATAACAAAAAATAAAAAGGTGCCAAAAAATCTATTTCTTGTTACCTTGCCGCACAAAAAAGTGTAATATAGAGCAACCAAAAATCATATGTACCCTAAACTAGTACCAACAAAACTGCCACCCTATCCCGTAGTTTCTAAAATGGGGTCACTTTTATGGAGTTTCTACTCTAGGGGTGCATCAGGGGGGCTTCAAATGGGACATGGTGTCAAAAAACCAGTCCAGCAAAATCTGCCTTCCAAAAACCATACGGCGCACCTTTCCCTCTACGCCCTACTGTGTGCCCGTACAGTAGTTTACGGCCACATATGGGGTGTTTCTGTAAACGGCAGAGTCAGGGCAATAAAGATAAAGTCTTGTTTGACTGTTAACCCTTGCTTTGTTAGTAGAAAAAATGGGTTAAAATGGAAAATTAGGCAAAAAAATGAAATTCTCAAATTTCATCCCCATTTGCCAATAACTCTTGTGCAACACCTAAAGGGTTAACGAAGTTTGTAAAATCAGTTTTGAATACCTTGAGGGGTGTAGTTTATAGAATGGGGTCATTTTTGGGCAGTTTCTATTATGTAAGCCTCGCAAAGTGACTTCAGACCTGTAGTGGTCCCTAAAAATTGGGTTTTTGTAAATTTCTGAAAAATTTCAAGATTTGCTTCTAAACTTCTAAGCCTTGTAACATCCCCAAAAAATAAAATATCATTCCCAAAATGCTGCAAACATGAAGTAGACATATGGGGAATGTAAAGTCATCAACATTTTTGCGTGGTATTGCTATGTATTACAGAAGTAGAGAAACTGAAACTTTGAAATTTGCAAATTTTTTAAAATTTTTGGTAAATATGGTATTTTTTTATCCAAAAAAATTAACTTTTTTGACCCAATTTTTGCAGTGTCATGAAGTACAATATGTGACGAAAAAACAATCTCAGAACGGCCTGGATAAGTCAAAGCGTTTTAAAGTTATCAGCACTTAAAGTGACACTGGTCAGATTTGCAAAAAATGGCCAAGTCCTTAAGGTGAAATAGGGCTGAGTCCTTAAGGGGTTAAATATCAGAAATAAAAGTCTGGCTATGACATTACTTAATTCTCTTAGGATACGGGGGTGTATGCCATCTGGTCCTGGCGATTAGTCTATTTTAATC
Organism: Bufo gargarizans; assembly: GCF_014858855.1. Classification (NCBI taxonomy): domain Eukaryota; kingdom Metazoa; phylum Chordata; class Amphibia; order Anura; family Bufonidae; genus Bufo; species Bufo gargarizans. Next base: position 575,983,821 of record NC_058080.1, on the reverse strand, counting down.
TTTTTAAGACGCTGTTGTACTTCTTCCTGGGTCAGAAAGGGCACTTTTAATGGTGAATTTACTTTTACATTCTGCATGTCATCTGACAGTTTATTTTCTTTAGTTAATAGAGTGGAGTGAAAAAAACATTTAATAGCTTTGCTTTCTCCTCATCGCTCTCTGCAACGCCTCTTATTACTCTGTAGAGGGTAGACAACTTCAGATTTATACTTTTTACCATTTATATAATTAATTAAAGAACATTTTAGGGTTAGTTTTGCTCTCTTTGGCAATTAATCTCTCGGTCTCTAGTTTGGCTGCTTTCATTTGTTTTTTAGATATTCTATTTTTTTTCAGTGCTTCCTCGCTGCCCTCCTGTTTTACTGATTTAAATGCTTTATTTTTGTCATTTATTGCTTTCTTTACAGGTCTACTTATCAACATTTGTTTTTTCTCATTCCTTAACCTGTTATAGCCATAAGGTATGTACCTCTCAATTAAATTTTAAATCTGTGCTTTTAAAAATATCCCATTTTGTGGCTGTACTTTTAAGGACTTTGTCTCAGTTAGTTAGGCCTATGGCTTCTCTTAGTTGGCAAAATTTAGCTTTTTTGAAGTTTGGTATTTTTGTTCCTCCCTGTAGAAACGCCCTTTTGAATGACAATTGGAATTACTTTATGGTCACCATTTCCCAGGTGTCCCCCAACCTGCACATCTGTTTTTCTGTCCAAGTCCAGTGTGGCCATCCCTCTAGCCGACCCCTAAACCAGTTGGGAAAGGTAATGGTCTTAGGTTATTGCCAAGAAGCTGTTTCCTTTATGAGATATACAGGTCTCAGTTTCCCAGTCTATATCTGGGTAGTTGAAGTCCCCCATAATAATGACTTTATGATCTGCCGCCTCGTCTATCTCGTTTAGTAGCAGAATTTCTGTGGACTCTGGTATATTAGGTGGTTTATAATAAACTCCTATTAGCAATTTATTATTGTTTTTGCCTTCATGTATTTTTACCCACACAGTGACTCCACATGTTCATGTCCCTTACTTATATCTTCTCGGACTGTAAGCTTTAGACAGGACTTTACATTAAGGCAGACCCCTCCCCCTCTCCGGTTTTGACGATCCTTTCTAAACAGACTGTAACCCTGTACATTAACTGCCTAGTCATAGCTAACATCCAGCCATGTCTCAGTTATACCCACTGTGTCAAACTGTGTAAACTCTTTATTGTCAGTTTGATCTCCTTTTTTTTCTCTCTATTCAACTACATTGTTCGCTCCACTGACATGGTGGGAAGTAAGATCCTACTTCCGGAGAGGGTGCTTCATCAGAATACAATGGACGAAGTTTTTCCTATAGTGTGAAAGCACGACCACCACTGATGGATTGCATGGTGGTCGTAACAATAGAAACACACACTGTATAATGTGAAGGAAAAATGAATCCAGTCAGCAAAGGAAGCAAGACGGACAATCACAATATATTAGTAAGTGGCTTAAATTAACTTTCGCTACATGATAAATGGCATTTGCTGAAGTGAGACAACCACTTTAACATCTTTATGGTGCAATCAATTGCCGGCAAATGAGGGTAAATACCTCCTATTAACCAAGAAAGCCAAAAGGATTGCCATCCTTACTCTGAAAGCTGAAAAGTTGTTTCTCAATGCTGTTTCTATGGAAGCGCTCAAGACATTCTACCCACAAGTCAAAAACAGGTTTGGCTGCCACACATCTATCCCTATCACTTTAGAAAAAAGACGACTGAGGGGAGATCTAATTAATATGTATAAATATATCAGGGGTCAGTACAGAGATCTATCCCATCAGCTATTTATCCCCAGGACTGTGACTGTGACGAGGGGACATCCTCTGCGTCTGGAGGAAAGAAGGTTTGTACACAAACATAGAAAAGGATTCTTTACGGTAAGAGCAGTGAGAATATGGAACTCTTTGCCTGAGGAGGTGGTGATGGTGAGTACAATAAAGGAATTCAAGAGGGCCCTGGACGTATTTCTGGAGCTTAATAATATTACAGGCTATAGCTACTAGAGAGGGGTCGTTGATCCAGGGAGTTATTCTGATGGCCTGATTGGAGTCGGGAAGGAAGTTTATAGTCCCCTAAAGTGGAGAAAATTGGCTTCTACCTCACAGGGTTTTTTTTTTGCCTTCCTCTGGATCAACTTGCGGGATAACAGGCCGAACTGGATGGACAAATGTCTTTTTTCGGCCTTATGTACTATGTTACTATTAGTTTAGGTAAGATATGATCGCCTCTCTCAAATCAGAGCTCGTTATAGTTAATAGAGGTTCTCGTCTAAGTGTGGAGACATATCATTTTGCCTCTTAAGACCACTGCTGTAGTCCAAAAGAGATTGAATATCCTTGTGTGGGGTTGTTCTCTGCCTAAAACTCTACCCACCACCACATAGAAGATGTAAATGAATCACCCTCAGCCAAAAGAGCTCATAAGCACCATAGAATGTCAGAACCCCAAGGAGTGACTTTACTTAAGAGGACCCGTCACCTCTCCTGACATGCCTGTTTTAATAGTTTCATGTATTCCCCGTGTAATAACATCTATTCTGATGGCTCTATGTTGTGTCATTCCTTTATTATTTCTACTACAAGCTATTAATGAAATGCTAGCAGTCTACAGTAAGGGTACAGAAAAGTGGTAACTAGGGTTGAGCGAACCCGAACTGTAAAGTTCGGGTTCGTACCGAACTTTAGGATCTTTGGACCCCGGACCCGAACTTTTCAGTAAACGTTCGGGTTCGGCGAGTTAATGGCGCTTTTTGAAAGGCTGCAGAGCAGCCAATCAACAAGCGTTTAACTTGTGTGCCCTTAGAAACCATCACAGCCATGCCTACTAATGGCATGGCTGTGATTGGCCAGTGCAGCATGTGACCCAGCCTCTATATAAGCTGGAGTCACGTAGCGCTGCACGACACTCTGATCTTATTAGTGTAGGGATGGGATGCTGCTGCTGTGAGGGATGGAATAGGAAAGAATCTTTTATTAGAAGTGCTTGTTAACTCAGCGATCTACCTAGATTTTGTTTTGTGGGTGCAGTGCACAATTTATTTACCCTGCCCTGAGCCCAGTGACACAGAAAAATAACTTTTATCAGACTGTTAGTTAGGTGGGCGGCAGCCATTTTATGCAGGTTCAGTGCACCAGCACAGCATATGTGCATTTGTGACAGTCAAGTACAAGCTTGAAATACTGCAATTATATTCTGTGTATATCACCCATTTTTGGCAATACCCTACATCTGGGGCTTTTGCTGCATTTTTCACTGTGAAATACAAGCTTGAAATACTGCAATAATATTCTGGGTTTTAAAAAAAACACACATTTTTGGCAAGATAATAAATTTGCAGCCTTTGCTGCATTTGTCACAGTGAAATACAAGCTTGAAAAACTGCACTAATATTCTGTTATAAAAAAAAAAAAAATACCCATTTTGGGCAAGATACTAAATTTGTGGCCTTTGCTGCATTTGTCACAGTGAAAAAAGCATTAGATACTGCTGTTATATTCAGTTATTAAAAAAAACACCCATTTTGGGCAAAATAATAAATTTGTGGCTTTTGCTGCGTTTGTCACTAAAATACAAGCTTGAAATACTGCAATAATATTTTGGGTTAAAAAAACACACCAATTTTGGTCAAGATACTAGATTTGCGGCCTTTGCTGCATTTGTCACAGTGAAATACAAGTGTTAGATACTGCGGTTAGTTCGGAGGGTGAAAGCAAAGAATGAGGGGAGCGTCAAATAAGGGACGTGGCCCCGGTCGTGGTGCTGCTGGTGTTAGTGGAGCTCCTGTTGCAGGCAGAGGCCGTGGTCAATCTGTGCCAGCTACACGCACAAGTGAAACACCTTCCTCAGGAGCGAGTTGGCGACAGAACCTTCAGCATTATTTGGTAGGGCCGAATGCGGCTCTACGAATGGTGAGGCCAGAACAAGTACAGGCGATAGTAGATTGGGTGGCTTGACAGTGCCTCCAGTTCCTTCACATTGTCTCCCACCCAGTCTCCTGCAGCCCATGTCCATCAGTCCTTCACCTTACCCCCTTGCAAATCAGCCAAGTAGTCTGATCCCCTAGTCATGGAGCAGTCTCTTCTGCTTTTTGACGAGTCTGCTAGGAGGGTTTCCCAGGGCCATCCACATAGCCCTGCCCCAGAAGTGGAAGAGATTGAGTGCACCGATGCCCAACCACTTATGTTTCAGGAGGAGTACATGGGAGGACCACCGCAACACTTCTCGGATGATAACGAAACAGAGGTGCCAACTGCAGTGTGCAGACCGACAAGGAGGGCAGGGGTAATGACTGGGTGGAAGATGAGGTTGAGGAAGATGAGGTCCTCGAACCCACTTCTCTCTGCCTCCTGTTGCTTCCTCCTCCTCTTCCTAATCCGCTTCCTCATCCTCTACCGGCTCCTCATCCGGTCAGTGTAACTCCTTCACCGCCAACTTCTGAACAGCCAGGGGTAAACGACAGCAGGCAGTTTTAAAACTTATCTGTTTGGGGGACAAACCCCACACTGCGCAGGAGCTGTGGACTGGCATGGAACAACAGACCGATGAAAGGTTAGTGCCAGTGAGCCTCAAGCCCGGCCTGGTGGTGTGCGATAATGGGCAAAATCTCGTAGCAGCTCTGGGACTAGCCGGTTTGACGCACATCCCTTGCCTGGAGCATGTGCTGAATTTGGAGGTGCAGAGGTTCCTTAAAAATTACCCCGATATGTCAGAACTGCTGCAGAAAGTTGCCCACATTCTAACTTGTGCTGATTACTTGGTGGCCACGCTGCTGGATCCCCATTACAAGGACAACGTACCATCCTTAATTCCCTCACTGGAGCGTGATCGTAAGATGCGCGAGTACAAGCGCACACTGGTAGACGCTCTGCTGGTGGCATTCCCACCTGACAGCGGGGGCACAGTGGAAGCACAAGGCGAAGGCAGATGAGGAGGAACAGGGCGCCAACGCAGCTGCTGCACCACCAGCACCTAAGAAGGCAGGGTAAGCATACCACAACAACCAGCACCACCATCTGATATGGAACGTCTTAGCAGGAGGCAGAACTTCAGCAACATGGTGGAGCAGTATGTGTGCACACGCCTACACGTACTGAATGATGGGTCTGCCCCCTTCAACTTTTGGGTCTCCAAATTGGGCACATGGCCTGAGCTTGCTCTTTATGCCTCGAAGGTGCTGGCCTGCCCTGCAGCCAGTGTATTGGCTAAACGTGTGTTTAGCATGGCAGGGGGCATTATCACAGACACGCGCAGCCGCCTGTCAATAGCCAATGTGGATCACACAGGACTTGTCTGTACCTTGTGCAGAATAGACATGTATATCAGCCTTACACATCATTCACATCAGGGTTCAGCCTTTCCGTTCTCCTACTCTGTTATAGGGGCAGGAAAAACAAAAAAAGGACAGATTCTGCACATAACTGAGTCGAACTGAGCCTACAGACCCCCTAGACCCCCAAAGACTATAATGGGGTCCGTTAGGTTTCCGACCAGAGGAAGATTTTTGAAGCAGAGATAAAAATCCTGCATGCACTACTTTTGTCTCCGCTCCAAAATCATCTTCTGAGCGTAAACCTAACGGACCCCATTATAGTCTATGGGGGTCTATGGGGACCGTAGGCTCCGTTATGTGCCGAATCCGTCCTTTCCGTTTTTCCTGCCCCTATAACGTAGTAGGAGAACAGCAGTTTGGCGAGAGAGAAAAAAGAGAGGGGAGAGGCGCTCATAGGGTGGTGGGTAGCGGTTGTGTTCTGCGTAATGGTCGAAGTGTGCTCACCTTTTGGTGTTGTGCTGGTTGGAGCTCAATATCCGTGGAGGTAGGTACACGTGGAGAAATAAGGGGGCGTTGGTTGTTTTGGAAGGGTCGGTGCTGCCAATACCCGTTCGGTCCCTTAGGTGGAGTTGCCAGGGACTCCTAGGGACTGTGAGGGAAGAAGTTGCTGGTTTGTGTGCGATTGCACACAGTAGGGTATTTGTTTGGCGCACAAAAGGACGACCTCAGACAGTAGACTATACTGAACAATAAAAACAGCTACTTCACCAAAGTCTACTGTAGTAGGAGAACGGAAAGGTTAAACGCTGATGTGAACGAAGCCTTACCCAGCCATTGTTATACTACAGCGCAATTGCTTATTGTTGTATTTTTGATATTTCCCACTCTGTGTACCCCAATAAAAAAAAAAAAAACACATTAAGACCTAAAAACAGTGTTGGCTACCTCGTCCTCCTCCAACACCGCTTCCAACTACACCGCTAGGTCCACCCCCTCCTTAACCTCCTACTCCATATGGACCTCATACATAAAGATTATTTTTTGTTAATTTTTACGTATTTTATTTTAAGTCATTTCACTCATTTGTCTGATACATTGTTGGGTTACATACCCCAAATTTTGGCTGCGATATAACCCTGCTCTAACTAGTGGACAAGGAAATACATTTCACTAATTCGTCTGTTACATTCTTGGGTGACATTTTAACATTTTTGCCGTGAATAAACCCCTGCTCTGCATAGGTGACAGGGACCTAAATAGCAAAAAAAACAATCTTCTGTTACATTGTCAGGTGACATTTTACCAATTTTGCCGTATACAAACCCCTGCTCTGCATGGGTGACTGGGACCTTATTTTTTGTAAAATAGTCTGTTGAATTGGTGGGCGACATGAACACAGTTTTCCCCGTGATTAAACCCCTGCTCTACATAGTTGACAGGGCTGAAATTTGTAAAAATCGTCTGTTCCATTAGTGGGCGACGTTAACCTATTTTTTCAGATGAAAAACCCCTGCTCTGCATAGGTGACAGGGAATTTAATTTGTAAAATTTGTCTTTAATTGGCCCTTTCATTCGATCCTTCCGTTTTAATAACTTGTCCCACATTTCAGCTCGATCACGTTTCAGCCATTGACCTCCCTTGGATGTGCTATCCCTTTCTCACGCTCCTTCTCCGACGTGGAACCCCGATTCGCCGCTAACCGTGATCAACATGGTAGGCGCAGAAAAGAACATCGAAAGTTGATCGAGAAGATATCCAATTGGATCGTGGGGGGGGGGGCTGGGGTGTTACATGCACAGTCTTACTCTATGCAATCAATGCTGCCATTTTAAGACTGTGCAGGTACACACCCCTGACTGGTTACCACCACTCTGTACCCTTACTGCAGACTGCTAGCAATATATTCATGACTTCTAGCAGGAATAATGCAAGAATGACACAACATAGAGCCATAAGAATAGATCCTCCAGAATTGTTATTACATAAGAAATGCATGAAGATATTAAAACAGGCATGTCATGAACGGTGACAGATCCTCTTTTAAAGGTGTTGTCTCATTACAGACAATGCGGGCATACGGCTAGGATATGCCCCCATTCCCCATTGTCTTATAGGTGCGGGTCCCACTGCTGGGACCTGTACCTATATTGAGAACGGAGGCCCGAAAAAGAAGGAAGGCGCCTGCATGCACAGCCGCACTCCATTAATTTTCTATAGGGCCTTCGAAAATAGCCAAGCGCTGGCTCTGATATTTCCGTGGAGCCCATAGAAGTAAATAGGAGTTGGGGTACTCCCATTCACTTCTATGGGGAGCCGGCTTTGTGGTGGCCAGACCGGAGTCCTCCAGCCACCACCTTGTGGGGCTCTGTTCTCGATATAGGCGCACCTATAAGATAATAGGAGCATATCCTAGCGTTATGCCCCCAATGTCTATGATGAGACAACCCCTTTAACAGTAAAGATATAGTCATGATCTGAAAATAACCAGAAAGACATCTAACCACCCTGTTCCTCTCCTCTTGATAGGAGTGGGCTGGTACTGCTTCCTGCCAAGAGGGTAGTCCCTGTGGTACCAGTCAGAGGAGAAAAAGCACAGTCCCAAGAAGAATTTCTCCAAAGAGAATTACAGAGATACAGTCTCAAGTGAAGTCTTCAGATGCTAGAAAGCAGAGTGATCTGCTACATCCAGCACTCAAGACACTGCTGCAAGGCGAGGGATAACAATGCGACCTAAGTGCTAAACTGCAGCCATCAACCCTGCCTCAATATCCTTACTGGTGCCACAGAGAAGATTGAACTTAAAGGGGTTGTCCCACGAAAAAAAAATATTCTACACAGTTTAGTACAGGGTTCAAACCAGCACCTAGATCTGAATACTTTTGTAATTTCATATAATTAAAAATTTGTTATAGCTATTGAGTTATTCAATAAAATCTGTATAGTGCCACCTGCTGTTTGCTCTTTTTCTGATCTCTGTCCTGCTCACTGAGACAGAAGCACATGCTCAGTTCCATCCTTCGACTGCCACTAGCTGCAGCAGATAGGACACACCCCTGAGAAAAGACACCAGCCCCTAAGCTGCCACCTTGAAATAAATCTGGCAGAATAATTGGAGCAATGAATGAGGAGAGCTATGGATCCATGTGAGGAACAGGGATGGTTCGAGCTTTGTTAAAAAGAAGTTGCCATGTACATTATATATGATTTTTTTTTTATTCTACCGTTACAGAATGTATTTAAAGTTCTACGTTGCACTTGGTTAAAAAGACTGTTATATTTAATTCTGTCCTTATTCTTCAGTACTATATTTCCACTGCACAGATACCCAGGGAGCAACGGCCTGAGTACACCATGACATAACACTTCATCAGGGCCACTACAACTCCCATCCTCTGCATTGGCTCCTCCAGGGCTCGCTGCAAATGAGCTATGAGGTAGTCAATATGTAACCAGCTATGATGTACATGTTAGAAGAAGTGTGTGAATTCCCTATTAACAATCTACCAACATCAAATTAATGACATCCAGCATAAATTATAGACACGCCACCTTGCCTCCCATTTTGAAAACCAAAAGTGAACTCGTTTACCCTACTTTTGGTCACAATCAACATCACCCCCACTCCCTATGGAAGATGTCCCGAAAACCTGTGGCACACATGTGCCAAAAAAACACAACACAAACAGCAGACAGACTTAGTTATGGCTCTTAGAACCAATTATGAACCGCACTATGAGTTAAGGGGCTTCATAGTAAAGCATGGTTCTTTCTAATAGGGAGCAGAAAAAAGTGGTAGAGATTCACAAGATTAATGGGGATCACAGCTAAGAAACGTAAAAAGTAAACTAAAACTTGAATATTTTATTGGATATATGTTAAAATTAGGGAGGATATGTGAATCCCTACATAAACACACACAAACAAAGATATGTCTGGCCACTGACAATCTATGAATGGATGCCCAACCACCACTCAGTGTAACGAATCTGGTGGGGATTCAAAGGCTAGATTATATAGTGACCTGCAGCGTATGTATTATCAACGCTGTATAAAAAAAGCTACACTATTGCTGGTGTATTTCCTGTGAAAACTGCTGTAGCGCAGTGTATTAGCAGGATAATACCAAGCTACTCAGAGTTCAGATGTGCCAGATACATGTGTAGCTCGACTGTTCAAAGCTGAGAGGAGGGGACCTAACCGCACTTTGTGGGTAATATTCACTAGCACGCCCACTGGTAATATGCATGTCCCTTCACTCCCCCTAATATCAAGCAGCTAGATGGTCTTGGCTAACATTGTGGACGGCTTGTGTGCCCTATATCTATTTTGAAAATTTGCTAGAGGCTATAAAAACAAGGGACCACAGGGTGTTTGGGGAGCAGATAAGAGAACTCAGCCTGATTAATAGGACCATAACTAGGATATTCGTTAGCTCACTTAAAAAAATGTCAGTTGGGTTGGTGTCCAGAACTCTATAGCAACTAGTGTCCTTTAACCTCTTAAGGACACATGACGTACCGGTACGTCATGTATGGTTCCAATCACTGCCGCCGGGCGGGCGTTGATCGGAACCCGATGCCTGCTCAAATCATTGAGCAGGCACCTAGGCTAAATGTGCCAAATGCCGCCCCCCCATGTCGGCGATCGCAGAAAACCGCAGGTCAATTCAGACCTGCGGTTTTCTGCGTTTCCAGGTTATTCGGGTCTCTGAAGACCCGATAACCCGGAACAGGATGGTGATGGTGGTGTGATTTCACCCCACCAATCACCATCCAGCGATCCTGAGTGGTGATGGTGACATCACCACTCAGGATCGCCTCGGATTGGTCTGTGGGCGGGACTGCGGCAGATTCAAAAGATACAGGCGCTCCTCTCCTCCTCCTTTTGTATTCCGGAGCCGGAGGAGAGAGGAGCTGCCTGCAGGTCGTCCGTCGGTGCCAGCATCACCCCATCTGTGCCCTAGGGAAATAGGGAAAACATAGGGGGAAAAAAAAAAGGGAAAGTTAGCTTGTTCAACTTTGATTGCATCACCCTAAGTGTGTCTACACTTTTTTGGGGCCTCGTGCTGCATATGGGCCTGGTCAAGAAACCCAGTGTCAGGCTGTACTGGAGTGGGGACGTCCTATACCAGACCCCACTTTACAGTACGGCTATGACACGCTCCCGGTTTGAGGCCATCCGGAAATGTCTGCATTATTCCGAGGTGATCCTGCCCATGACAGTCTGTATAAGATACGACCGGTGATCGATCACTTTGGGGACAAATTCATGGAGGCGTACGTACCTGGAAGGGAGGTCGCGGTTGACGAGTCTCTCATTGCGTTCAAGGGGAGACTCATTTTCCGCCAGTATGTGCCTTCCAAGCGGGCGAGGTATTGCGTGAAGCTATACAAAATTTGTGAGAGTACCTCAGGGTACACTTACAAATTTCGTATATACGAGGGGCGAGATTCCCGGATTCAACCCCCAGAATGTCCCCCCACTCTGTGAGTTACCGAGAAACTTGTGTGGGACCTTATGTACCCACTGCTGGATAAGGGTTACCACCTGTACGTGGATAACTTTTATACCAGTATCCCCTTGTTCCAGTCCCTTGCCGCCAGATCCACGTCCGCTTGTGGGACCGTGCGGAAAAATCAACGCGGCCTCCCTGCCCTCCCCCTCCAGGTACCTATCCCCAGGGGCGAGACCCGTGCCCTTACCACTGGAAACCTGTTGCTGGTCAGGTATAAGGACAAGAGGGATGTCCTTATGCTGTCCACAATTCATGGTAACGGCATCACCCCTGTCCCTGTGCGAGGTACCGCGGCAACGGTCCTCAAGCCCCATTGTATCGTCGACTCCAATCGGTATATGGGAGGAGTTGATCTCTCTGATCAAGTCCTCAAGCCATATAACGCCATGTGCAAAACCCGGGCATGGTACAAAAAAGTTGCAGTCTACTTGGTACAGGTTGCCATGTACAACTCTTTTGTACTATCCCGAAGCACTGGCAGCACAGGGACATTCCTCCAGTTCTATGAGGCAGTCCTCAAGGCCCTGATCTTTTCGAAAGAGCAGGCCGGAGTACCTCGGGAACTGTAGGCGCCCAGGTCATCCCTGGCCAACACTTTCCAGGTGTGGTCCCCCATACTGGAAAGAAGGGACGAACTCAAAAAAGGTGCAGAGTGTGTCACAGGAGGGGGATACGGAAGGACACCACAACTCAATGTGACACGTGCCCCGATCATCCGGGCCTCCGCATTATTGGTTGCTTCAGGGAGTACCACACTTCCATGGAGTACAAAATTTATGTCCCAATTTAGCACTGACATCAGATAAAAAAAACTGGTTCTCAGACTTGACACCCAAAAAAACTAAAATAATTTATTGAAAAGTAGACATATTAGGTATTGCCGCGTCGGTAATCTCCTCTATAAAAATACCCCATGATCTAACCCCCCAGATTAACACGGTCCAGAAAAAAAAAAAAAAGGGTGCAAAAAATTTTTTTTTGTCATCTTACATAATACAAATTGTAATAGCAAGCGGTCAAAAAGTCATATAGCCCCCAAAATAGTGCCAATAAAACAAACAGTCGTCTCATCCCGCAAAAAATGAGCCCCCACATAAGATAATCGGATAAAAAAATAAAAAATATGACTCTTAGACTTTAGAGATACAAAAAAATGATTTTTGTATCAAAAAGGATAATAGTCTAAAACCTAAATAAATGTAAAAAAAAGTAGACTTATTAGGTATCGCCGCGTCGGTAATAATCTCCTCTATAAAAAATATCCCATGACCTAACCCCCAGATTAACAGTTAAAAAAAAAAACTGTGCCAAAAACAAGGGTTAACAACCAAACAAAAGTTAATATTTATTACCCTGATACTGCAGTTTACAGAAATGCCACATTTGTGATTGTGAACTGCTGTATCAGTAAAAGGGAGGCCGCAAAAGGAAAGGACCAACATGGTTTCTGGAAGGCCGATTTTGATGGCCTTTTTTATTGACACCATGTCCCTTTTAAAGCCCCCCTGATGCCCCCCTAGAGTAAAAACTCCCTAAAAGTGACCCCATCTAAGAAACGACGCCCCTCAAGGTATTAAAAACTGATCATACAAACTTTATTAACCCTTTAGGTGTTCCTCAACAGTTAATGGCAAATGGAGATGAAATTTCAGAATTTCAATTTTTGGTAACCTTGCCTCACAAAAATGTAATATAGAGCAACCAAAAATCATATGTACCCTAAAAATAGTCCCCCAAAAAATGTCACCTTATCCCGTAGTTTCCAAAATGGGGTCACTTTTAGGGAGTTTCTACTCCAGGGGTGCATCAGGGGGGTTGAAACAGGACACTGTGTAAATAAACCGGTCCATAAAAATCAGCCCTCCAAAAACCAAACAGCGCACCTTTCACTCTACGCCCCGCTGTGTGGCCGTACAGTAGTTTACGGCCACATATTGGGTGTTTCTGTAAACGGCAGAGTCAGGGCAATAAAGATACACAGTCTTGTTTGGCTGTTAACCCTTGCTTTGTTAGTGGAAAAAAATTGGTTAAAATGGAAAATTAGACAAAAAAAATGAAATTCTCAAATTTCATCCCCATTTGCCAATAACTCTCTCTTGTGCAACACCTAAAGGGTTAACAACGTATGTAAAATCAGTTTTGAATACCTTGAGGGGTGTAGTTTCTTAGATGGGGTCATTTTTGGGTGGTTTCTATTATGTAAGCCTCGCAAAGAGACTTCAGACCTGAACTGGTCCCTAAAAAGTGGGTTTTTGAAAATTTCAAGATTTGCTTCTAAACTTCTAAGCCTTATGGGGAATGTAAAGTCATCACAATTTTTGGGGGTATTACTATGTATTACAGAAGTAGAGAAACTGAAACTTAGAAATTTTTCAACATTTTAAATTAGGTATTATTTTGTGCAAAAAAAAAAATAAAATTTGTTTTGACTTCATTTTACAGTGTCATGAAGTACAATATGTGACGAAAAAAACAATCTCAGAACGGCCTTGATAATTCAAAGCGTTTTAAAGTTATCAGCACTTAAAGTGACAGTGGTCAGATTTGCAAAAAATGGCCTGGTCCTTAAGGTGAAATAAGGCTGTGTCCCTATGGGGTTAAGATGTTAAGACACATTGCCCTATATTGTTCCCATCCCTTGCCTCCCTTGTCAGCTGGCTTAACAACAATAGAGGGGTCGCGCACGTTGAGCATAGAATAGGGTCTTTGGTACAGACATAGAGCAAGTTTTAGAAATAGATATAGGGCAGACAGCCGTCCACAGTGTTAGCCAAGACCATCTAGTTTCCAAGAACCAACATCACAATCATTGCAGACTGGGCCTGGAAAAGAGCCACGGCAACCTGAGAAGAGTCATGGTTATTCATAAATTCCTGCTCTCCTGCCCACCTGCTGGTGATTGACAGTCTTCTACCCAGTTTTCTCCCTTTCTTTCTAGGAGAGAACTGCCAATCATCAGCAGATGGGTGAGAGTGCAGAAGATTATGGGTAACCATGACTCTTCTCAAGTAGATTTGACTCTTTTTCAAGGCCTGCGCTATAATGATTATGATGCTGGTTCTCAGCAACCGCTTACTGTTAGCTCATGAGCGACACACCGCTGAAATCAGCATTTCGGTCACTAATTTATGATGCGGTCAGCATAAAGTTGATGACTGGTTCCCGTTAAAGAGGTTGTGCCAAGTGGATAAGTATCGGATCTGTGTTAGGCCTCATGCACACGACAGTGCCGTTTTTTTGCGGTCCACAAAAAAAAAACAAAAAAAAAAAAAAAACGGAAGACGCCCGTGTGCCTTCCGCAATTTGCGGAACGGAATGGGCGGCCCATTGTAGACATGCCTATTCTTGTCCGCAAAACGGACAAGAATAGGACATTCAATTATTTTTTTTGCAGGGCCTCGGAACGGAGCAACGGATGCGGACAGCACACGGAGTGCTGTCCGCATCTTTTGCGGCCCCATTGAACTTAATGGGTCCGCATCCGAGCTGCAAAAACTGTGGCTCGGATGTGGACCATAACTATGGTCGTGTGCATGAGGCCTTAATCTGAGTGCTGGGACTAGGGATAACCGAATCGGCTTCAGATGAAACCTCTGAAGTCAGTCAATTTGCATAAAACTTTGTTAGAATACTTTACGGAGCAAGTGTTCTGTACAGTATTAGAATATATTCGCTGCTATGAGCTAAAGTTATTACTTCAGTCTCGCAGGACTTTGGGTAATAACTTCAGAAATTAACTTCTACTGTAAAAAAAAAAAAAAAACTTTCACCGAACAGAATTCGGTAAAAGGTTTTTAACAGAAGAAATTGAAGGGGTTGTCTCATCACGGAACAATGAGGGCATATCGCTAGGATATGCCCCCATTGTCTTATAGGTGCGGGTCCCACCGGTAGGACCTGCACCTATATAGAGAACGGAGCTCCGCAAGCTGGTTGCCGAAGGACGCCAGTCCGGCCACCATAGAAGTGAATGGGAGCGTACAATGGGAGTTGCAGCTAGTTGCCACTGCCTTTATATGCGTGCGGGAGCGCTGCCACTGCACCAGACGCCCCGCCGGTACCTTTTGTGTCCCTGAAGAACCACTATCCCCTGTGGTGAAACTCGTCGGACAATCTTTAGGAGGAATTAGTTGTTAGGGTTGTAGCAGCAATAGACCCAAGGTTCCAGCAGCTTTGGGTCGCTGTTTTAATGGCGGGTGCCCGGAATACAGCCTGTTAGGGTTCTCCCAGCTCTCCTGGACCAAGCTTATATAGGGAAAGAACCTAGGCCGAGCAACCCACATAATACTTTGTTTCAAGTGACCCCTTTGACAAACTGCCACTTGACTGATATGGGATCAAAGCTGCGATTACTACCTGACACTCCTCCAATAAAGCAGTGCATCAACAGCATTGTTTTAATATAGTGTCACAATATTCTAAAATAAACTGAATAAAAGTTATGTTTTAAATAACTATAATAAGGCACACTCGGCTTAATAGTGACGTAATAACTTTGGCTCATAGGAGCGAATACATTCTAATACTGTAAAGAGCGCTTGCTCCGTACAGTATTCTAACAAAGTTGTATGCGAATCGACTTTGGACATTTCATCTGAAGTCTATTTTCTCATCCCTAGCTGGGACCCTTGCCATGGTCAATGACAGCAGCCAATGCCTGTACAACTTTACCACAAATTATGTGGCCATTGGTTGCTGTGGGTGGGCGTGGCATCGCTGCATGCACCCAGCTGCATAATGGGGTCGTGCCCTAATGCACACAATCGTATTATGGCTTTGTGTTGCGCTGAACCATAGTAGGGAACACACTGAGGTAAATGGGGCCTTATTACACCTTTATATGAATCTGACTTCACATAAAAGCAAAACAAGGGATTTTTCTTTTTTCCATACACGTTTTATTTAGAGTTGAACGAACCTGCCTTCTGGCAGGTCGAGATCGGGGTTTAAGTCAATTACGTAATAGATTCCGTTCTCACGGAATCCAATGATGGCATGCCGTATAGTACAAGTGTATGGCAAGCCCCGAAGGTTCCGTTCTGCTGGCCATACACTTGTACTATGACGGCATGCAAATAAGGAATGCCTCTAAAAGGAATGCGGTTTGGCATTGAATTACATTATGGAGAACAGAATCCATTACGTGATTCATTTAAACCCCGAACCTGCTCAACTCTAGGTATATTGCATTGCTTCTACAGCAGAATACGTTTTTTTTTTTTCTATCACTGAGAACCATATGGCAGTACAGAAAATCCCTAATGACGCCAAAACAGTCTCCTGCAGATGGAGGCACTGCCATGTGCATGAGGCCTTACTCCACAATGATAGGTACGGGGTGGAACATTTCTGAAATTGAGAAAGCTGAAAAAGTTTTCAGGTGCATAAAGAGTAATCACAACCCACAATAACACCTGTTCCAGGCAAATGTACACTAAAACATCACCATCTGTTTATTCACAGAACGGTGTCAAATCTCCATCATGTATAATAAATATCAAAGACCTTAACCCATAGGCTTTCAACGTCCATATGTGAAGCGATATCCTGCAATCAATAAGACATTCATTTTCAATATGCAGTCACTACACATCGACGATAAAAAGACCCAACAAACAGCGATATGACCCATTATCAGTGTCTGACACACTTTGGGGTACCACAATCCATTTCTCAAATGTTTTCAGGTGCCACACAATCTGTATACTGCATATCTTTAGAAGGAGAAGCCAGTTACGGCAAGTCAAGCTTGTGCTGGGTTAAAATTAGATTTTTGCTGCGATGTGCATCTGACACAGGACTACACCCATGAGAACTTTATCGTTATCCAAAACCTTGAGTGGATCGTCCACTAAGGCTACTTTCACACTAGCGTTCGATCGGATCCGTTCTGAACGGATCCGATCATATTAATGCAGACGGAGGCTCCGTTCAGTACGGATCCGTCTGCATTAATAACTTAGAAAAAATTCTAAGTGTGAAAGTAGCCTGAGCGGATCCGTTCAGACTTTCAATGTAAAGTCAATGGGGGATGGATCCGCTTGAAGATTGAGCCATATGGTGACATCTTCAAGCGGATCCGTTCCAATTGACTTACATTGTAAGTCTGAACGGATCCGCTTGCCTCCGCACGGCCAGGCGGACAGCTGAACGCTGCAAGCAGCGTTCAGCTGTCCGCCTGTCCGTGCGGAGGCGAGCGGAGCGGAGGCTGAACGCCGCCAGACTGATGCAGTCTGAGCGGATCCGCTCCATTCAGACTGCATCAGGGCTGGACGGAGGCGTTCGGGTCCGCTCGTGAGCTCCTTCAAACGGAGCTCACGAACGGACCTATGAACGCTAGTGTGAAAGTAGCCTAAGAAAGTATAATGGAAAGATGTGTGCAGGTTCTGTGTATTGGTGACGCTGTTGGTTCTGGTTAAAGGGGTTATCCAACACTATAAAATGCACCACCGCTTCTCCCCGTGCGCGGATCAAAATATCCGGTGTCGGCGGTGGAATGGGGGTAGCCAATGGCAGTCATTGATGGGGACGAGCCCCCTTAGCGTCACCCCCGATGATGGGGAGGCTCGTCTCTGTCTGCCATTGGCTGCTCCCCCTCCAGACATCGGAAGTTTTAATCAGTGCACAGGGAGAAGCAGCGGCGGTGGCACAAAAGGAGACAGGTAAGAATATTCATTGTGAGGGGCCTGGGATATAGGGGAGCATTTTATACTCTTGGATAACCCCTTTAACAATCAGGGACCAGTGAATAAGGACTACCTGCTTGAACTGCCTGTGTATATGTCAGTGGTGACCGATGTCTGCTGGGAAATAAATTACAATATCTTCATTGTGACTGATCCTGCAGGGTGGCTTAATCCATTATTTATCTGTATGTATGCTGTACCTCTAACGACACATGAAATTAATGCATGGATTATTTAGGCTCCCTCCACTATGCAGTCCTATGATCTCAAATTTGTACATGTATCATTTATGTGGCTAGTATGAGATGTACTGAGACAGAAGGAGTTTGCTGCCACTTGTGTTTTACTGTAGCCCCTGAGGAAGTCTGTGGCAGAGGGACACACATCGGGCTGTTGCTGCTGAAATCCTTATTCATAGGGAGGTGCCTGCATGTTTGATGCATCTCATCTGTTTCCCTGTGGTCCCTCATCAGATGACCCCCCTTAATGTGTTGAGATCCTGGGAACATCTCTGCTCCATTGGGTATTACAGCACATAGCGGTGGTATTAAACGCTCTGTGCTGTACTAGTACATCATGAGTCCCAGCTGTACTATACAGCAGTCACCTGGGGCCCACTGCACACAATTTAGGTCTACTTTCACACTCACATTTTGACTTTGTTTGTGAGATCCGTTCAGGGCTCTCACAAGCGGTCCAAAACGGATCAGTTTTGTCCTAATGCATTCTGAATGGAAAAGGATCTGCTCAGAATGCATCAGTTCAGTCTCCATTCCGCTCTGGAGGTGGACACCAAAACGCTTGACGAAACTGAGCCAAATAGATCCGCCCTGGCACACAATGTAAGTCAGTCAATGAGGACGGATCAGTTTTCTTTGACATAATGTGGCACAATAGAAAACTGAACCGTCTCCCATTGACTTTTATTGGAGTTTATGACGGATCCGTCTTGGCTATGTTACAGATAATACAAACTGATCCATTAATGATGGATGCATGCAGTTGTAATATTGTAACGGATCCGTTTTTGCAGATCCATGACAGATCCTTCCAAAATGCGAGTGTGAAAGTGGCCTAAAATTTCAGGGCTCATGGTCAATAACCACCACAGCATACTCTATGAGCAATTAGACAGAGGGAGATCTCTCTGCCCTCCAATCAGCACCCTGCGAACTCAATGACGCAAACCGCGGATCCGAAAAAAACAGAAGGCGCCCGTGTTGCCTTTCGCGATTTGCGGAACGGAACAGGTGCCGGCACTATAAATGCCTATTCTTGTCCGCAAAGCGCGGAAAAGAATAGGACAGGTTATATTTTTTTTTAGCTGGAACGCGGAACGGAAATGAATGGGTCCGCATCAGATACGCTGATGCGGACCCAAACAACGGTCGTGTGCATGAGGCCTTACAGTCAGGTCAACACAATTCTAGCGTTTTTGGCTCTATACACCATCACAATGGATTTGAAATGAAACGAACAAGATGTGCTGTAAATGCAGACTGTCAGCTTTAATTTGAGGGCATTTACATCCAAATCAGGTGAACGGTGTAGGAATTACAACAGTTGCATATGTGCCTCCCACTTGTTAATGGACCAAAAGTAATGGGACATAATAAAGGAGTATTCCAGTTTATAGTACAAGTGATCAAAAGATCAGTTTCAAGTCCCCTAGGGCAGAGGTCCCCAACCACCAGGTCAGAGTTGAATGGCTGGGACGGCAACTACTGGCTCCTATGCCAGCCACTGAATGCCACTAAGGGGTTCACTATGTTTAAAGAGGCCACTACTGGGGGGCATGATATTTAAAGAGGGCACAACTGAGGTGGCACTTTATGTAACGAGGACACTGCTGGGGGGCATTACGGTATATGTGAAGAGGGCACCATTATGGGACATTTAATGAAGAAAGGCTGTTATTTCGGGGACCATTTAACTTACCATACATTGAAAAACGGGAGGGGAGGGAATTTGTGGAGTAAAATAAAGAAACCCACAATTCCACCAAGGTTTTTTTTGTTTTGAGATTACAGCAATTACTGTGCGCTAAAAATGATATGATGTCCTTATTCTGTGGATCAATACAATTACAGCAAAACCAAATTTGTATATTTAGATTTTGTTTTATTACTTTAAAAACAAAAAAAAAAAAAAAAAAAAAAACACCTTTGGCAGCCATAACTTTTTTTTATATATAATTCCCTCTACAGAGCTGTATCAGGGCTTACTCCACACAAGTCCTTGTGGACGATGTTGTATATGTACGGCATTATGCATTAAGTGGTTAAACGAATGATATACGAATTATACTGTATCTTTTTCCATACTACTATAATATCAATCAGCTACTCCTGCTCTATAATATTACTGCCTACAGCTCAGAAAACATGTTGAACTTTACAGGTTTCCTTTATAGGGAGTCTGTCGCCTCTAAAATCAGTTTCAAAGTAAGCATACTGCCATGTAGGGTAGGTGCCTCAAAACATATACACCTTTCTTGTGAAAATCTGTCTCTCTAATACAGAGAAATGCTTCTTGTGGATATGCCATAAAAATCTGAGTTAGGAGTACCAAACTTGCTCTCCTCTTTCACCGCTTGCCAACCACCTGCTGACTATAAAGGTCTGCACAGTTTGCACTTGTCTCTGCATGCACGTTTCTAAATGTCCTTGCAGACACTGCAGCTGCACGTCAGGACTCCCGATAGAGAAAGTAAGTCCCCATCACTTCAGCCTAGTGGTCATGTGATCGTCAGGGGTCAGGCATCTTCATGAGCTGCCGAGTCTTAGCAGACCCATATCAGCTGTGCAGCAAGGCTGTACAGCCTCTCTGAGGGCTGTAGTCCCCCCTGTAACTGGGGCCAGACACAGGAGGCATAAGCAATAAAACAAAATTTGATTTAAAGGTGTTCTCACTCTTTTATACCGATGACTCAGGATGGTTTATCAGTATCTAATTGGTGGGGGTTTGATACCTGAGATCCCTGCCGATCAGCTGTTTCAGGAGGCCTTCTCGCAGCTCACACCAAGACCAGTGACATCACTCATCAGTCACATGGCCTAGACGCAACTCAGTCCCATTAAAGTCATTGGGGCTGAGCTTCAATACCAAGGACAGCTGGTATACAATGTATGGCACTGTTCTTGCTAAGCTGCGAGGAGGCAACGGTGCCCACCAGAGCCCAATGTACTCCTCAAACAGCTGATCAGAGTGGGTCCCTGGTGTTAGAACCCACCAATCAGATACTGATGACCCACCCTGAAGATAGGTCATCAGTATAAAAAAAACTTTAAATGTCCCCCCCAAAAGGTCTTGTATGACCTTTTAGGTGCACAAAGTGTAATATAAAAAAATAACACCACCACATGCGACACCACTGCCCCTTGGTGACCATAACCCATACTGTATATCAAAATTACCATTATGGAAAGCAGACCAAAAAAAATAATATGTATATTTTAGTTGCACGTTGTGCCATTCCCTAAAATCTGAAAACAGTAAAAAACTCAGAAAATGCACCTGGTCAGGAAGGGTGAGGGAGTAAATGATTCATGCAAATTATTCCTACGCGCTGTAAAACGCTCAACAGGCAAAAACCAATGTTTCCCTATGGGCATGGTTCTCACCTGAGCGTTTTACAGCGCGTATAAACGCGATGTAAAACGCCCTACGCCCCAAGAAGTACAGGAGCTTCTTTGGGGCGTATTGTCACACGTATTGTGGCAGTTTTTCATTGGATGCCTCTGTGGTTAATCACACAAACGCGCCCCAAAATACGCCTCAGAAGCGCCCGATAAAAACGCCTGTAAAAAGCGCTTATCGAATACGCTCAGGTGTGAACCCAGCCTTAAATCAACAAAAAAAAAAAATTATGTCAAAGCAAAAAAAAAAAAAAAAAGACCCTTAAAAACGCAATCTTTATTAAATTCACTAAAAAGAACATATAAAACAAAGATTGCGTTTTTAATTTTTAATTTTTTTTTTTTGCTTTGACGCAATTTCTTCTTTTGGAGGGAGAAAATGCCTGGTCTTGAACTCGTTAAAGAGGACACATTCTCACATAACCAAAACCGTCTGCATACCTTTACAGATAGCTCTACACATGTTCTGGTGTCCCAGCCGCCCCACCGCACAATAACAGTTGTGGCATCAGCCATATTCTATGGTGTGGTTTGTTGGGGGAGCAGCTAATCTGTGGCTGAGAGACAGAGATGAGATAAACTTATTAAGAAGGCCAGCTCTGTCCTAGGTTGTCCCCTTGATCCAGCGCAGGCGGTGGGTGACAGAAGAACACTAGCAAAATTAACATCACTGTTAGAACAATGTCTCCCACCCCATGCATGAAGCTGTTGTAGAGCAAAGGAACGTTATCGTAGCTCCTTCCGTCCAGCAGCGGTTAGGATTTATAACCACCACTGTTCCCAAAAAAAAACAGTAGTGAATTTTTTAAGTAAATTCTGTGTTATGTTTTTCTTGTATTTTTTACTCTAATTAATCTTTTAATTTCTAATTACTATTATTTTTGCTCCTGTTGTGAACATCATTGCTGCCGTTATGCCAAAATTTCCCCACTGAGGAATAATAAAGGGATTATCTTCTTCTTATCAATAGCATGTCAATAGGGAGGCTAGAGAGAAAAAAACGCTGGAACAAGTGATGAGCCAGCTGTAAAGATTAGGGGTTAAAAGGAGCACTAAACTTAGAAATGAATCATAAAAGGGAGATAATATTGATCTTACTCTTAGGTCAGTCTGCAGTATTTTTTTAATTTGCCTGAAACCTGGGCAAACAGTAGAGAGGGGCAGCCCCTGCTGCAGCCAGTTGCCTTTCACCCAGAGGCTGTGAAGTGGAGGACTGGATACATAGCTGATCTTCAGGGACACATAGTTATTTCTTTATATATAGTTGTTATTACAAAATAAAACAAAATATTATCAAAGGAAACAATGAGATTATGGAATGAATGGCTTAATTTACCATATGCCCCAGTGTAAAAACTGTAATATTTGTGTAGTTCTCTTACTATATCAATCACAGCACACTAACGCCACAATGAGATGCTCATCACAATACAAAAAGACAAAAAGTGCTTTAAAACTACTTACTTTTTCACTTTGGGATATTTCATCTCAGAAATCACATTTGTTGTATATTTTTGCTTTTCTTTTAAATGCTGAGGCCACATATTATCCACCCAATCTACAGCATCCACCTACACGAAATTAAATGCATTAGTGTATTCTGCTATTGCAAAGTTAAAGTACCTCTATAAACAGACTTAAAGGGAACCTGTCACCGGGTTTTTGTGTATAGAGCTGAGGACATGGGTTGCTAGATGGCCGCTAGCACATCCGCAATATCCAGTCCCCATAGCTCTGTGTGCTTTTATTGTGTAAAAAAAAAAAAAAGTCTTATTTTTAAGCTCTGGCTCATCTCAGGTTAATTTGCATATGTATCAAATCGGTTTTTATACACAATAAAAGCACACAGAGCTATGGGGACTGGGTATTGCAGATCTGCTAGCGGCCGTCTATCAACCTATGTCCTCAGCTCTATACCCCAAATCCCGGTGACAGGTTCCCTTTAAAGGTAACCTCTCTAAGGAAATCAAGTAGTGACAGACATGTATATTTCTGAGATCTACCCCAACCCCCCCCCCCCCTCCCTGCACAGCAACAGTGAGGTAACAGTCAGAGGTGGGAGGGCAGATGGAGCCTGTATCCCCTGTATACACACCGAACTCATACCTTATAGAGTTGGCGTTGTGCTTCAATGATTAGAAAGCATCAAAATACTTTCGATATGTCATAGCGACATATAAAAGGTTTTGATCAGTGGGGGTCCGAGTGCCATGACCCCTACGATCAGTAGAACAAGGAGAGAGAAGCATGCACTCTCCTCGCTGCAGAACATGGAATCAGAACAAGCCTACAAATTTTCTACTGAGTGCATCTCTTGTGGTCAGAGAACGTACTCCAAGTGAGCGCTTGTCTCCTTGTTTGAGCAATAGGTGGGGGTCTCAGCTTTCAGACCTCCACAGATCAAAACATTTGAGAAGTCACTTTGACAAACTTTTTCTGAATGCTCAGTTGCACTTGAAATACAATATATTATACAGTGGCTCTACCGGTCTCAGAAATCAGGGTTGGGTGCTCTCCCCACGACACACCCAATGTCTATTGAGAGGAGATGCAATGAAATCAAATATTTGGGGGTCAAAACGGACAAGAATAGGACAGGACTCCATTTTTGTGCGGCCATGGAACGGAGCAATTTTTTGAGGAACCATTGAAATGAATGGTTCCGTATACAGACCACGTGCGGAACGCAGAAAACGGCCCATATACGGAACGCAAAATACATTTGTGTGAACGAGCTCTTAACTGCAGATTTTTCAAATGCTCCAAAATGAGTCTAGTGTATAAAGCAATAACAACAAATACAAGCTACAGCTCCTAAAATTGGCAAGATTATCTGTTCCCCTCTATGACCGCTCTAATGCACGGGAACTGACTGTCACTCCAACATTGATCTCCGACAGACTCGCTTCCAGCATCTGAACAACGCTACAACTTCGAACCACATGGGACACCACATGGTGAGCCAGCTCATAAAGCATTATACACACAGTGAGTCCAGCAACAAACTTGCAGATTGGAGGGATAACTGGCCTTCTACAGGTTCAGTAACGTATTGCCAAATGTTTTATAACCACGAGGAAGAGACATTCACTCTAAGGCTACTTTTACACTAGAGTTTTGGTTAGCGTTTGCGAGATCCATTTCAGGGCTCTCAAACGCAGTCCAAAATGGATCAGTTTTGCCCCAGTGCATTCTGAATTGATAAGGATCTGTTCAGAATGCATCAGTTTGCCTCCGTTCCGCTCTGGAGGCGGACACCAATTTTCAATGACAATATGGCACAATAGAAACCGGGTCCGCCCCCCATTGACTTTCAATGGTGTTCAAGAGAGATCCGTTTTGGCTATGTTACAGATAATACAAACGGATCCATACTTAACAGATGCATGCGGCTGTATTATCTGAACGGATGAGTTTGTGCAGTTCCATGATGGATCCGCACCAAACTCAAGTGTGAAAGTAAACTAAGTTGGATCACAATAATACAGTGATCCTATAAGGACTAATGAATGTGAGATCATAAGAGACGCTCCATTGTGATACATTAAATCAATCTGCAATTAAGACATACCACTGGAAAAATACTGTTGCCTATCATATAATGATTTAGTTGGTTGTGATCACTCGGCTACACAGCCAATTGACAACATATGTACTGTCAAATAACAGCATCATTGGAACGCTGCACATTGCTCTGTACATACCACAACCTGATTTACTAATGGATTTTTAAGTATTATAACAGCTGGAACCCTACATAGGGAATTTGGGACATTTATAATTTTTCTTCTTTTATTCAATTTTTATTTTTCTACTGTTTCCTAGTTGGCCAACTATACAATTTTATATCAATTCATTTTTATGTAATCAGCGTATGTTCTTGATGTCTAAAAATGTGTGGTGAATGTTCAACAGAAATAGATCTAATAGCAGAAAATCCACCTTTCATATTTTTTTTTTGCATAATAATTTATGTTATATCTATGTTTCTAATAAACAATACGTTTTATATTAATTGACCGTAATAGAATATTTATTTCCATATGCCCTGAATAGCTGAGTGCCCCCCATATATATTTTTTATTTCAGTTGCACTTGAAACTAAGTTCTCCAAAACGACAACACACATCTTTAAAACTGCTGTCCTCAAAGAGCTCTAAATATTCCATTTAAGAACTTGAAATAAAGGCATCTATATTATGCCCTTCAGTGGGTGCTAAGAGTTCACACTACAGAGCCCCTAGAACCAGAGACTGAAGGTCCGAACACTGTCTGCCAACAAGAGGAAAAGGACTATTAGGAGGAGAATTGAGAGGAGCTGTATCAGGGGCCAGATAAAATCTTAAAGTGCTCTCCTCTTTTACCCCAAACCCTAGATCTAGAGCTCTTTACATAAAGGGAATCTGGCACCCCGATTTTGGACAATTATCTACAGTAATATACCAGTAGTACTGCAGATATGGAGTCCAGATCACTATTTAATTTTCCTACTGTCCCCCATTCCCCCGCTGTCAGTGCTGAGAGCCTCTTTGAAATACATTGTTGGGACTGCTGTACATGTGCACAGGTGTCCTCTCCATTATGTTAGAGAAGCACAGCAGTCCGGACTGAATGCAGCTTTGACTGACAATAGTGGTGGATGAAAAAAAAAAAAAAAAAGTGATCTGGTCTCGTTTTCTGCAGTACTAAGTGTATTACTGTACATAATAGTCCAAAATCGGGGTGACAGATTCCCATTAAACTGCTGTTTAGTTTTTTTGACCGGGAAAATTTTAGTAATATACTTTAAAGGGGTTGTCAGAGTTATTTTTTTATTCTTTCTATGTTCCTAACTAAGCAAATGTAACAGCTTTCCAATTCACTCACTTTATCTCCAGTGGCTGGTTTCTCAGATTTCACAGAGGGTCACATGACCTGTGATGTCAGCTTCTCTCCCTGCTCTGATAAAGGTCGTTTACAAGCCTGTAAACTGTGCTGGCCACGTCCCCCCCCCCCCCCCCCCCCCCTTCACTGCTGTCTACTCTTTGCTAGGATACTTAACCCCTTCAGCTGCACAGCTCTGCAGCAGGGACAATTCTGGGCACTGGAGCTGATATACTAGAGAGAGCATTACACAAGAAGGTAGGGGGAGATCCTGTGTGTATTAGCAGTGTCATTATACAGGTGGGACATGTAGTCCTACACATGCAACATGCTGCGGAGTCTCCCAGCACTCAGGGCAGCTCTTGTATCCACTCCCTTAGCAGTGTCATTATACAGCTGGGACTTGTAGTAATACACATACAACATGCTGCAGAGTCTCCCAGCAGGCAGACATGTCATTTAGGGCAGCTCTTGTATTCACTCCCTTAGCAGAGCAGGGGGGAGGGGCAGAGGTTGTTTTTATTGCATGTAAACAAAGAGCCAGAAAAGAACTAGGGAAATTAGGAAAAATATTATATTTTTTTTTGCATAAAACTTGCTTAGCTCAGTTATATGTCAGATTTTCAGTGCCATATTATTTTTTTTCATAACTCGGACAACCCCTTTAAGGGAAACCGTTTATTTTTGGTAGAAAACTGGGGCTGAAATTACCCTTAGCAGCGTTCTTTCAAATGAGCGTTGCCAAGGACCATCCATCTCCTATCAGCATAGGAGAGACAGGCAGTGCGGGAGCTGCCTGGTGGGCACAGGTGGGCACAGGAGCCTTGTGGGTTACATATACATAGATCCTAGATTGATATAGATGCTATCTAGTGATGCCTGAAAAGAAGAAAACTCAGCCTTTTTTAATTGCATGTGTACGCTTTAATAAAGTCTACAGTTCGGAGAAAGGCAGTGCTGGATACTCGTTTTTCATTTTGGGAGTCTTTACTCACCGTGACAAGCTGCATCCACTGACATACGATTTAATCCTGGGTTGGAGCTGGTAAGGGAGTTTTTCTTCCGTATAGCTATTTATTTACATATTGGTATATACAGTTGCAAGAAAAAGTATGTGAACCCTTTGGAAAGATATGGATTTCTGCACAAATTAGTCATAAAATGTGATCTGATCTTAATCACAACAATAGACAATCACAGTCTGCTTAAACTAATAACACAAATAATTAAAATGTTACCATGTTTTTATTGAACACACCATGTAAACATTCACATTGCAGGTGGAAAAAGTATGCGAACCCCTAGACTAATGACATCTCCAAGAGCTAATTGGAGTGAGGTGCCAGCCAACTGGAGTCCAATCAATGAGATGAGATTGGTTACAGCTTCCCTGCCCTATAAAAACCACACACCCGTTCTGGGTTTGCTTTTCACTAGAAGCATTGCCTGATGTGAATGATGCCTCGCACAAAAGAGCTCGCAGAAGACCTACAATTAAGAATTGTTGACTTGCATAAAGCTGGAAAGGGTTATAAAAGTATCTCCAAAAGCCTTGCTGTTCATCAGTCCACGGTAAGACAAATTGTCTATAAATGGAGAAAGTTCAGCACTGCTGCTACTCTCCCTAGGAGTGGCCGTCCTGTAAAGATGACTGCAAGAGCACAGAGCAGACTGTTCAATGAGGTGAAAAATAATCCTAGAGTGTCAGCTAAAGGTTTAACATATGCCACAGACTTTTGTAACATCCCTGTTAGCGAATCTACGATACGTAAAACACTAAACAAGAATGGATTTCATGGGAGGATATCACAGAGGAAGCCACTGCTGTCCACAAAAAAAAAAACAAAAAAAAAAAAAAACACATTGCTGCACGTTTACAGTTTGCACAAGAGCACCTGGATGTTCCACAGCAGTACTGGCAAAATATTCTGTGGACAGATGAAACCAAAGTTGAGTTGTTTGGAAGAAACACACAACACTATGTGTGGAGAAAAAGAGGCACAGCACACCAACATCAAAACCTCATCCCAACTGTGCAGTATGGTGGTGGGGGCATCATGGTTTGGGGCTGCTTTGCTGCATCAGGGCCTGGAAGAATTGCCATCATCAAAGGAAAAATGAATTCCCAAGTTTATCAAGACATTTTGCAGGAGAACTTAAGGCCATCTGTCCACCAGCTGAAGCTCAACAGAAGATGGGTGTTGCAACAGGACAACAACCCAAAGCATAGAAGTAAATCTACAACAGAATGGATTAAACAAAAGAAAATACGCCTTCAGAGTCCTGACCTCAACCCGATTGAGATGCTGTGGCATGACCTCAAGAACGTGATTCACGCCAGACATTCCAAGAATATTGATGAACTAAAACAGTTCTGTAAAGAGGAATGGTCAAGAATTACTCCTGACCGTTGTGCAAGTCTGATCTGCAACTACAGGAAACGTTTGGTTATTGCTGCCAAAGGAGGTTCAAGCAGTTATTAAATCCAAGGGTTCACAGACTGATTGTCTATTGTTGTGACTTAGATTAAGATCAGATCACATTTTATGACCAATTTGTGCAGAAATCCATATCATTCCAAAGGGTTCACATACTTTTTCTTGCAACTGTATACACATTTCCACTTGTATTAATTATAATTTTCTACAGTATGTTTATACTCCCTGACCAGCTCTGTCATTGAGCTTTCCCGCTGACTAATGAACCAGCGCCGGAGCAATGCATGTAGTGAGCAGTAATTCAATTTAGTCATACGTTACTAGGATGAATAGCAAAAGGAACGGCATTATATATTAAGGAAAATGTCTAAAAAAATTATTGATGCATGTATTAAAACAGTCAGGAAAGCTGAGAAGTCCCTATATAAGCGGCACACTTACATGATGTACAATTTGTTAAGAATAACTTTTTGATTTACAGCCTACTCTTATTATTGCAATAACTGTTCCTGATAACTGCCCGATCATATGCATGTGTAAATGGGCCCCCATTCTATAGAAAAAAATATAAAACACTGACATTAGTTTGCATTTTTTTGATCATTTAAGATTTTGAATCCACAACTATATAAAAAAAATGAGAAAGAACTATTGAAACATTGATCCATCAGTTTGAGTCCCAAAGAAATGAAAAAGAGCTGTCAATACTCTAGAAGCTTCTCTCTGCTTGTTATGTGGAGACTGAGGTTGTTGGTGATATGGAGCCATTCTAAACAAAATGCGCCAGAATAGCCAACCAATCGGTGCAGTAAAATTAGACAAATGTGTAAGTTCTAGCAAGATGCACCACATTTATTGTACAGCATTGTGAAAAATATGGCACATATTTAAAATATTCTAAATGTTATTCTAAATATTACATTATATTAGATAATAGTCTAAATCAGTGGTGCCCAACCATTTTACGTCGCACTAGACATGGTATAAATTTTGCCGGCCAGAACCAGGCAGCTTTGCCAGAAAACGCAAACACTGTGAAGGGCACGTGTGAGCATTACTAAAATACATAATACGTAGGCCTACACTTGTTCAAATCTGCGTTGGAGGCTGCGTTTGGAGCCTCTGTTGCAGATTCTGTCGAAAGACCAGACAAAGAGAGCCTTATATGCAGCACTTTTGTGTCCGGTAAAAAGACAAGATCCTGAACGGATCCCATCATACTCTGTGGAGTCTGTTCAGCTTCTTCCCTGTGGGGTGACAGGAGGAGGGGGGAGCAGGGTCACCAGTTGGTTAACAGGAGGAGAGGTGAGCAGGGTCACCAGTGGGGTGACAGGAGGAGGGGGAAGCAGGGTCACCAGTGGGGTGACAGGAGGAGGGGGAAGCAGGGTCACCAGTGGGGTGACAGGAGGAGGGGTGAGCAGGGTCACTAGTGGGGTGACAGGAGGAGGGGTGAGCAGGGTCACTAGTGGGGTGAGAGGAGGAAGGGGAAGCAGGGTGACTAGTGGGGTGACAGGAGGAGGGGGGAGCATGGTCACTAGTGGGGTGACAGGAGGAGGGTAGTAAGGCTTTACAAGTAATGCTTCAATCTCAGCAACAGCAATTTGAGAATTTTCACTGGGGATCATGAATATCAAGGTGAGATTTAATCACATGGTTTATTACAGAAGCGTCTGAATAATTCCGGAGTACAGGAGCTCGGGGACCCTATGTGCCTGTATGCAGGATCTGCCTTATGAGGATTCATTGTAATTATATATTTTGTGGTAGAATAGGAAGAATGGTCTTACATAAGATTCTACTGGGCATGGTGTACCTGCAGAGATGACTATATTGAGCGTTTACACTGCACACCTTAACCGTACAAATCAATCCCTGCCATAGAATGCAGCAACATAGGAGGAGGGGGGAGCACGGTCACCGGAGATCAGTCACATTAGTCCACGGCCCCTTACCTCTTCAGTGGTCCTTTCATGTTTCCCAAGGTCCTCCAGCAGCGCGCCCCACTCTACTTACAACAGCCACCCTGGTAGCCGGCCCCTCCTCCTTCCAGCTCCGTCAGCTTCCCCTGCTGCAGGACCTGTATGGCTCCAGCGCGCGCCCATACCAACCAATAACAAGGCTCCTTGCTGTAAGGAGCTTTGCTATTGGTCATTTCAGGCACAGGCAGCATCGCTGCGCTGCCTGTGCCGTTCACAGCGCTGATAAATGTGGGTCACAGCACGGGCCACATGACACAGCTTGGCAGGCCGTATTTGGCCCGCAGGGCATAGGTTGGGAATCACTGGTCTAAATATTACATTGAATTAGAAATCAACCTCAAAGTGTCCGTGAGAAGTCTGAACAAAGAAAAAACACAAGATGATCAAGAAAATGTGGAAACTTCTAAATTATAGGCCTTTCGGGTATTTTCTATGTAATACCTGGTAGTTCTTCTTTAATAAGAAAAAGTGGCAGGCTTTGATCAGTTGCTGAGAAGCAACTTTCAACATGACAACCAATGAAACATTTTCAAACATGTTAGATGCAACTGAATTAAAATCAGTACTTGGGTTCAAATCATGTTTGATGTGCCACCTGGTTAATGTATAAGTTAGGAAAAAAGTACAAAAGCGCAACACAACACGCTTTTCCACTCTGCAAAATCCAATAAAAAATAAAAATAAGTATAAAAGTTAAAGGGGTTCAACAGGAATAAAAAATAAATAAAATAAAAATAAGAATACTTAAATATTATTTTATAATAAATATATTCACAAAATACTTTTCATTACTTATAATGGCTCATATTGTCTGGGGAGCAATCATTAGGAGAAATAAAATGGCTGCCGTCCTATCAATACACACCAAACCTGCCCTCACAGGTGGACACGTTACTTCAAAACACAGCGCTATAGTGCTGCCTCATCCTCCTCTTAATTCTCAGGCATTATGATCCTGAATACAGGTAAATCTCTGTGCGAATGGAGAAGATGAGGAGACATGAGGGTGAGTTGTGGATAATGAGCAGCAGCACTTATATGCAGTCTCCATTACCACAGCCTGTCTTGTCTGTCCTCTCTGTACTTCATGTCTCTTAATAAAAAATATTTCCCGGAGATTCAACTGAAGTTCTTATAAGCTGTATTCAGGATCACAATTCCTGACAAGTAGGAGAGGAGGATGAGGCAGCTCTTTACCTCAGTGTTGTGAAGTAACTTGTCCTCATGTGTGATTAGGACAGGTTTTGTGTGTACTAATAGGACAGCGGCCATTTTGTTTCCCCTGATGATTGCTCCCCAGAAAAAACAAGTCATTAAAAATAAAAAGGTATAATATTTAAGCAATTTCATTTTTTTAATTCCCAGAGAACCCCTTTAGTGTATGTTTATTTATTTATTTTTTACAATGGAACTCTATGGTGATGGATGTCACTGTATGGCATCTGTCTGTGGCATCCGTTTAAACAAACTGCAAAAACATGATGTGAACCCAGCCTTGTAGCAAAGTGTTCTGATTTGCTAATATATGGCCATTTAAAAGGAAGTCTGCCACCACGACTGGTAAGGGTGGGTTCACACTAGCGTTATGCCATTCCATAATAGGTTCCGTTTATAATGGAATATAACGGAATGGCCAGACGGAAAGCAAAATAGAAGCCTTTAAGAGTGGCATTCCGTTTTGCTCGGTCCTAATAGAAGTCTATGGGCAAGCATAACTGAACCATCTGGTTTCCGCTATGCAGGACGGAAAAAAAGTCGACGAGACTTCTATTAGGACGGAGCAAAATAGAATGCCTCTTGAAGGCTTCCGTCTGGCCATTCCGTTATAAACAGAACCTATAATTTAATGGCATAACGGTAGTGCGAACCCACCCTAACAGAGGTTACCACAATCCCCTCTACAATAAAAAATAAATAAATAAAAATAATGGACAAGGTTAAAAGGAGTCTGTCCTGATGACAGGTTCCTCTATCACTTTTGCCTAGGACTTATATCGGGATGAAAAACACCCCAATTTTAACAGATCACCATACCACAGCTGGCCGCTTGACTACTTTTTCTAGCTTGGTGTGGCTGAACTCCAGGCTGATCACATTGTATAGTTTTTCCCTTTCAGTTTCAGGTGTTTCGTAGTATCGGACAAACTGTGACATACTCATGTCTGTGGCCTTTTGTGTGTTCACATCCATCACATCCACTATGCGCCGGCTTCCTACAAAACAAGAGATATTTAAAATACATTTATAAAACTCACCCTTGCCAGAGAGCTCTGGTTCCACAGCTGCAGCCACAGGCATTTTATTGGCTGGCAGCAGTCAAATGCACACCAACAGCATGCCACACATCTAATCTGAAGGGGACAGGAGTCACCGGGTTGTGGCTGGGGTGCTCTGAAGGAGTTTTTAATTTTTTACACTTTGCACAGCTCCCGGCAGTTTTTTAAACAGTCTTAGGCCTCATGCACACGACCGTTGTGTGCATCCGTGGCCGTTGTGCCGTTTTCCGTTTTTTTTCACGGACCCATTGACTTTCAATGGGTCCGTGGAAAAATAGGAAAATGCACCGTTTGGCAGCCGCATCCGTGATCAGTGTTTCCTGGCCGTGAAAAAAATATGACCTGTCCTATTTTTTTCACGGCCAACGGTTCACGGACCCATTCAAGTCAATGGGTCCGTGAAAAATCACGGATGCACACAAGATTGTCATCCGTGTCCGTGATCCGTGTCCGTGATCCGTGTCCGTTTTTTCCTATCATTTCAATGGCAAACTTTACTTAGATTTTTTTTTTCATTTTTCATGTCCGTGGATCCTCCAAAAAACAAGGAAGACCCACGGACGAAAAAACGGTCACGTCCGTTTTTGCGGATCTTAAAAAAAAACGGTCGTGTGCATGAGGCCTTAAAGGGAACCTGTCACCGGGATTTTGTGTATAGAGCTGAGGGGACATGGGTTGCTAGATGGCCGCTAGCACATCCACAATACCCAGTGCCCATAGCTCTGTGTGCTTTTATTGTGTAAAAAAAATACCGATTTAATACATATGCAAATTAACCTGAGATGAGTTCTGTCCCTTACTCATCTCACGTACAGGACTCACCTCAGGTTAATTTGCATATGTATCAAATCAGTTTTTTTTACACAATAAAAGCACACAGAGCTATGGGGACTGGGTATTGCGGATGTGCTAGCGGCGATCTAGCAACCCATGTACTCAGCTCTAAACACAAAATTCAGGTGACAAGTTCCCTTTAAACAACCCCTTTAAAAAAAAAAAGTGTTTTCCAAGACTTTAATGATGACCTATCCTCAGGTCATCATCACCTGGGACCCCAGCTGATCCGCTGTGTGAGAAGGCATGGGGCTCTTGTGAGCACCTTGGCCTTCTCCGTGCTTGCCAAGCACAGTGCCATACATAGTTTAGCAGCTGTGCTTGCTGCTGTGCCGAGGGCATGTAACCGTCGACCGTGTCATGACACGGCATAGGAAAAGCTGGAGAAGGCCATGACGCTTGCAGGAGCGTCACTGTCTTCTCAAACACCTGATCAGCGTGGTCCCGAGTGTCAGGCCCCCCACTAATCAAGGATAAATCATTGGTATCGAAAACTGGCTGAATGACAGTGTTCAGAGAGTTATGGCAAGGATTCCTCTTCAGAATGGTCCCGGGTTATAAGTGGTGTACCCAAGGTTCAGTGCTGGGTGCACTACTATTTAATTTATTTATTAATGATATCGAGGACGGGATTAATAGCACAATTTATATTTTTACAGATGACACTAAGCTATGTACAGTCATGGCCAAAAGTTTTGAGAATTACATAAATTGGAAAAGTTGCTGCTTAAGTTTTTATAATAGCAATTTGCATATTGATTTGATTTTTGTTATGTTACCTTTCCTTTCTGTATGTCTATTGTTTTGCAATTACTAAAACTCTTCAATAAAAAAAAAAATTATTGATGAAAAAAAAAATAGCAATTTGCATATACTCCAGAATCTTCTGAAGAGTGATCAGATGAATTGCATAGTGCTTCTTTGCCATGAAAATTAACTTAATCCCAAAAAAACGTTTCGACTGCATTTAATTGCTGTCATTAACCGCCTCCGGACCGCTTAACGCAGGATCGTGGTCCGGAGGCGGCAGCTCCAGGCAGAGTCACGCGTCTACGCGTCATCTCGCAAGACGCGTGACTTCCTGTGAATGCGCGCACACAAGCGCGCGCGGTCACAGGATCGGCCGGTAAGAGACAGGATCTACAGCCTGCCAGCGGCGATCGTTCGCTGGCAGGCTGTAGATGCGATTTTTTTAACCTCTAACAGGTATATTAGACGCCGTTTTGATAACAGTGTCTAATATACCTGCTACCTGGTCCTCTGGTGGTTCCTTTTGTTTGGATCGACCATCGGAGGACACAGGCAGCTCTGTAAATTAGCACCAAACACCACTAGACTACACCCCCCCCCCGTCACTTACTAACCCCCTATGAACCCCTGATCACCCCATATAGACTCCCTGATCACCCCCCTGTAAGGCTCCATTCAGATGTCCGTATGTGTTTTGCGGATCCGATCCATGGATGCGTGGATCCGTAAAACAAATATACGGACGTCTGAATGGAGCCTTACAGGGGGGGTGATCAATGACAGGGGGGTGATCACCCCATATACACTCCCTGATCACCCCCCTGTCATTGATCACCCCCCTGCAAGGCTCCATTCAGACATTTTTTTGGCACAAGTTAGCGGAAATAGATTTTTTGTCTTTTTCTTACAAAGTCTCATATTCCACTAACTTGTGTCAAAAAATAAAATCTCACATGAACTCACCATACCCCTCACGGAATCCAAATGCGTAAAATTTTTTAGACATTTATATTCCAGACTTCTTCTCACGCTTTAGGGCCCCTAAAATGCCAGGGCAGTATAAATACCCCACATGTGACCCCATTTCGGAAAAAAGACACCCCAAGGTATTCCGTGAGGGGCATATTGAGTCCATGAAAGATTGTAATTTTTGTCCCAAGTTAGCGGAAAGGGAGACTTAAAAAAAAAAAAAAGTTTATTTCCGCTAACTTGTGCCAAAAAAAATAATTTCTATGAACTCGCCATGCCCCTCATTGAATACCTTGGGGTGTCTTCTTTCCAAAATGGGGTCACATGTGGGGTATTTATACTGCCCTGGCATTTTAGGGGCCCGAAAACGTGAGAAGTCTGGGATCCAAATGTCTAAAAATGCCCTCCTAAAAGGAATTTGGGCCCCTTTGCGCATCTAGGCTGCAAAAAAAGTGGCACACATGTGGTATCGCCATACTCAGGAGAAGTTGGGCAATGTGTTTTGGGGTGTCATTTTACGTATACCCATGCTGGGTGAGAGAAATATCTCGGCAAAAGACAACTTTTCCAATTTTTTTTTATACAAAGTTGGCATTTGACCAAGATATTTATCTCACCCAGCATGGGTATATGTAAAATGACACCCCAAAACACATTCCCCAACTTCTCCTGAGTACGGCGATACCACATTTGTGACACTTTTTTGCAGCCTAGGTGGGCAAAGGGGCCCACATTCCAAAGAGCACCTTTCGGATTTCACCGGCCATTTTTTACAGATTTTGATTTCAAACTTTGCACGCATTTGGGCCCCTAAAATGCCAGGGCAGTATAACTACCCCACAAGTGACCCCATTTTGGAAAGAAGACACCCCAAGGTATTTCGTGATGAGCATAGTGAGTTCATGGAAGTTTTTATTTTTTGTCACAAGTTAGTGGAATATGAGACTTTTTTTTTTTTTTTTCTTACAATCATCATTTTCCGCTAACTTGTGACAAAATAAAAAAAAGTTCTATGAACTCACTATGCCCATCAGCGAATACATTAGGGTGTCTACTTTCCGAAATGGGTTCATTTGTGAGGTTTTTCTACTGTCTGGGCATTGTAGCACCTCAGGAAACATGACAGGTGCTCAGAAAGTCAGAGCTGCTTCAAAAAGCGGAAATTCACATTTTTGGACCATAGTTTGTAAACGCTATAAACCTTTTACACAAACATTTTTTTTATATTTTTTTTATCAAAGACATGTAAAACAATAAATTTAGGGAAAAATTTATATATAGATGTCGTTTTTTTGGAAAAATGTTACAACTGAAAGTGAAAAATGTCATTTTTTTGCAAAAATTTTGATAAATTTTCGATTAATAACAAAAAAAGTAAAAATGTCAGCAGCAATGAAATACCACCAAATGAAAGCTCTATTAGTGAGAAGAAAAGGAGGTAAAATTCATTTGGGTGGTAAGTTGCATGACCGAGCAATAAACGGTGAAAGTAGTGTAGTGCAGAAGTGTAAAAAGTGGCCTGGTCATTAAGGGTGTTTCAGCTAGGGGGGGTTGAAGTGGTTAAAGGACCTGCTGAGATCATTTCAGTAATCGTCTTGTTAACTCAGGTGAGAGAATGTTGACGAGCACAAGGCTGGAGATCATTATGTCAGGCTTATTGGGTTAAAATGGCAGACTTGACCTGTTAAAAGGAGGGTGATGCTTGAAATCATTGTTCTTCCATTGTTAACCATGGTGACCTGCAAAGAAACGCGTGCAGCCATCATTGTGTTGCATAAAAATGGCTTCACAGGCAAGGATATTGTGGCTACTAAGATTGCACCTCAATCAACAATTTATAGGATCATCAAGAACTTCAAGGAAAAAGAGGTTCAATTCTTGTTAAGAAGGCTTCAGGGTGTCCACAGAAGTCCAGCAAGCGCCAGGATCATCTCCTAAAGAGGATTTAGCTGCGGGATCGGAGTGCCACCAGTGCAGAGCTTGCTCAGGAATGGCAGCAG
Organism: Bufo gargarizans; assembly: GCF_014858855.1. NCBI lineage: Eukaryota > Metazoa > Chordata > Amphibia > Anura > Bufonidae > Bufo > Bufo gargarizans. The sequence continues at coordinate 575,946,577 of NC_058080.1, read as the reverse complement.
GCAGGTGTGAGCGCATCTGCACGCACAGTGAGGCGAAGACTTTTGGAAGATGGCCTGGTGTCAAGAAGGGCAGCAAAGAAGCCACTTCTCTCCCAAAAAACCATCAGGGACAGATTGATCTTCTGCAGAAAATATGGTGAATGGACTGCTGAGGACTGGGGCAAAGTCATATTCTCCGATGAAGCCCCTTTCCGAATGTTTGGGGCATCAGGAAAAAGGCTTGTCCGGAGAAGAAAAGGTGAGCGCTACCATCAGTCCTGTGTCATGCCAACAGTAAAGCATCCTGAGACAATTCATGTGTGCGGTTGCTTCTCATCCAAGGGAGTGGGCTCACTCACAATTTTGCCCAAAAACACAGCCATGAATAAAGAATGGTACCAAAATACCCTCCAACAGCAACTTCTTCCAACAATCCAACAACAGTTTGGTGAAGAACAATGCATTTTCCAGCACGATGGAGCACTGTGCCATAAGGCAAAAGTGATAACTAAGTGGCTCGGGGACCAAAACGTTGACATTTTGGGTCCATGGCCTGGAAACTCTCCAGATCTTAATCTCATTGAGAACTTGTGGTCAATCCTCAAGAGGCGGGTGGACAAACAAAAACCCACTAATTCTGACAAACTCCAAGAAGTGATTATGAAAGAATGGGTTGCTATCAGTCAGGAATTGGCCCAGAAGTTGATTGAGAACACGCCCAGTCGAATTGCAGAGGTCATGAAAAAGAAGGGCCAACACTGCAAAAACTGACTTTGCATAAATGTCATGAAATTGTCGATAAAACCCTTTGAAACGTATGAAGTGTGTGTAATTATATTTCACTACATCACAGAAACAACTGTGAAAATTAATATTTGGGTCATTCTCAAAACTTTTGACCACGACTGTAGTACTGTATAGTCTATGGAAGATGTCCATAAACAACAAGCTGACTTGAACACTGAGTGATGGGGCAACAACTTGGCAAAGGTTCAATGTGGATAAATGTAAAGTTATGCATCTTGGTAGTAATAATCCCTGCGCACCATATGTCCTAGGTTATGCAACACTGGGAGAGTCACTTAGAGAAGGATTTGGATCGTAGATTAAATAACAGCATACAAATGTCAATCAGCTGCTTCTAAGGCTACCAGGATATGGTCCTGTATTAAACGAGGCATGGACTCGTGGGGCAGGGAGGTCATTTTACCACTTTAGAAAGCGTTGGTGCAGCCTCATATGGAATATGCAGTTCAGTTCTGGTCCATAGAAAGGAACCTCTGCAGCTGGAAAAAGTACAAAGGAGAGAAACTAAACTGATAAGGGGCATGGAGGTTCTTGGTTATGAAGAAAGATTACAAGAATTACATTTATTTAGTCATGAGAAGAGATCTCTAAGAGTGGACATGAAATATATATATATATATATATATACACATATATACATATATATACATACATACATGCATACATACACACATACATACATACATACACACACACACAAGGGAGCACTGCCTCCAACTGGAGAAGGAAAGATTTTCAAGTCCTATGATTTATCTTGGATGATGGTGGCTTCCTGACCCTAATCATGGTGCGGATGACTTAGTCTGAAAAACCCTGCCGCGTTAGAATGGCAGTCTCACTAGCCACGGCGTCAAATGTAGGAACTCAAAATACTGTTGGAAGATGGATCCCTAAGAGAGGAGGCCACCCTTGAGTGGAAGAGGCCACGAAGTGTCTCCTAGAAGAAGGAGGAGAGATTGGTGTACCAGGCTCGAAGCAACCAATCTGGGGTGATGAGAATCGTCTGGATGCCCTTCCTCTCGATTCAGATAAGGACCCGGTGTAGGAGAGGAAGAGGGGGGAGGGGGAGGGGGGAGAGAGACGTACAGGAGGGAAAAAGCCGTCCACTCGCCCATGTCCACTGTCTCACTGCTGAGCAAGTCCGCTGTCCAATTCCCCACTCTTGAAATGTAGACTGCCGATAGAGCTGGTACATGTTCCTCCGTCCACTTTAGAATCTTGGCCAACTCTGCCATCACCGCCTGACTGCGGTTTTCCCCCCTGATGATTGATGTATGCCACCGCTGTGGCATTGTCCGACTGTATCCGGACCGGCAGTCCCCTCAGGAGAGGAGTTCAATGAAGCAGAGACAAATGGATGGTCCGAAGATCCAGGATGTTGATGGGCAGTCTGGATTCCAAAGAAGACCTTTTGCCTTGAACTGTCCAAGGTGGAAAAGACTCCGTCCCATCCGTAGAGGCTGGCATCGGTGTTGATGACAGTCCATGAGACCAGAAGAAAGGATTTGCCGGAGTCCAAGGCTGGAGTTGAGAGCCACCACCTGAGGGCTGACTGCACACACAGGGGAAGGGTGATGGTTCAGTCCAAGGATGACAGGATCACCTGTTAAAGAGGACGGGTGTGAAATTGTGCAAAAGGAAGGGCCTCGATGCAAGAGACCATCGTACCCAACACCTGCATGCAAAATCAGATTGTCGGAAGTCTGCGCCGGAAGAGAAGACGAACCGACCGCTGAAGGGATAACCGCTTGTCCAGGGGAGGTGGACTGTCACCGCAGGCATGTCGAGGGTCATGCAGAGAAAAGCAAATCATCTGCTGGGATGTAGGGATGACATCTGGAAGTTCACCAGCCAGCCAAAACGTGCCACGGCATCCAGGATGATGTGAAAACTGTCCTCATTCTGACTGAAGGTTGCAACCTTGACAAGGATGTCGTCCAGATAGGGAATCAGGGTAATGCCCCTGGAACGAAGAAGGGAGAGGAGAGAAGCGAGTACTTTCGTAAATACCCGCGGCGCTGTTGCTAGGCCGAAGGGTAGAGCCACTAACTGGTAGTGGTGAGACTAACGCAAAGCGAAGAAAACGCTGGTGCACAGGAGCAATGGGATCGTGCAGGTATGCATCCGGAATGTCCACGAGGAAAGAAACTTACTCCATTGCAGAGAGGCAACCACGGAGCGGAGAGACTCCATCCTGAAGTGCTGGACCCTGACAAACCAGTTCAGCAATTTGAGGTCCAGAACTGGGCGAACTGATCCCCTTCTTGGGGACGACAAATAGATTTGAATAAAAAAAACTGTGAAATGCTCTGCAAGTGGAACTGGGGAGATCCCCCGTACGAGAAGGGACTGTAAGGCCTGAACTCTATTCCTGGGCAGCAAACTTAATCTTGTAACCCGACGCTACTATCTTGAGTACCCACTCGTCGAAAATGTGGGACCGACAAACCACCTGAAAAAGAAAGAGTAGCCGACCCCCCACCCAAGAGGGCAGGGGCGCCCCATCATGCGGAAGACTGTATATTGGCAGGGATGCGGTTGGGTTGTGCCCACGGACACCAAGCTGGTTGGGGTTTAAATTACTTTTTTATTCTGCTCTTGATTGGAGGCCCTGGGTGGCGCCCCTGCCGACAGGTGCGTGCTGGAAAAGCAGCGAAAGGAGTAAAGAAGAGAGTTTGAGGGCCTATAGAGAAACAGACGCTTAGCCTGCCCTGCGGGAGGTGGGTATTTTTACCGCCCATGGCCTCGGAGATAATCTCATCCAAGTCCAACTGAGCATCAAACAGACGAGAGCACGAAAAGGGAAGGCCCGTAAGGGAACATTTTGACAAGGAGTCCGCAGCCCAGACTTGAAGCCACACCTTACGCTGCAAGGCGACAGCTAGTGTGGATGAATGGGCAACAAGAGTGCCCGCATCCACAGCGGCCTCGCAAAGGTACTTCCCTGCCTGAGATATTTCCAGCGCTGAAGACTGGAGATCTGCTGGGGTGGGGGAGATCGGCCGCGATGTCCTGATGCAGCCGAAGAGCCCATTCGGAGACCGCCTTAGCCACCCACGTTGAGGCAAAAATGGGAGGTGGAGCCAGGCAGAATTAGTAAAAGACTCCAGGCGGCGATCCACAGGGTTCTGAAGGGACGCACCATTGGCCACAGCGATGGCAGTGTGCTTTGCGAGACGTACGACGGGCAGTTCCACTTTGGGTGGTGACGACCATTTCGCAACCAGGTCTGGCAAAAAGGGATATAGCACATCGAGGCATTTAGAAGTGCTGAAACGACGATCTGGATGCTCCCATGCCTTAGCAATGACGACCGAAAAATCGTCATGGAAGGGGAAGGTCTTAGGGGCTTGTCTCGATCGGAGAAACAAAACTCCCTGGCGTCTGGATGAGGGAGATTCATCCTGCACCTGAAAGGTGTCTCGGACAGCCACGACCAGACTGTCCACCATGGAAGCAAACTTAGAAGATTGCTCCTGATCCAGATCAGAGTCTGGTAAGGGATTGGGGGGGTGGTGATGACACAGAGGCGTCAGAAGAGGTACACAGTGTCCTGTTCAGGGCCGCTTGTGCAAAAGGACTGCCCCCGCGTTGGCCACCAGATACGCAGGTGAGGATTTGTCAACCAATCGACCCATAATAAAAAGGGTGGATTGGGAAACTTTCGATAAGTCCTGTACAACCCACTGCCCAGGACAGGGCGCGGGCCCATTCCAGCTCCACACAGTCAGGGGGCCAGTGCGACTGGTCGAGCGGGAGGGCTACAGCTGGCCTGGGCGCACGGTATGCTGTACACAGGGATTCCGCCTGGCCGCGAGGAAATTTGAGTTCGCATTTTGTGCAAGCTTAGTGGGTAGGGGCTGGTCGCGGGCAGGCGTCACTCGTGGGTTCGGACATGACTAAGAGCTGGTCTCGGGGCTGGAGGGATACAGGGTTGTCCTATTAGAAAAGCTGTAGGTGGACCCAGGTCCTGATGTCCCCCAGTAAAGCCTCCTGTTGACCCACGAGAAGAGGAAGGAGAGTCAGCTTCCCCACAAAGCCCGTGCAGGGATTAAAAAAAAAAAAAAAAAAAAAAAAAAAGGCTAGCTCCACCCACCCAGGAGTGTCCGGCGGAAGAGGGTCCCGCCCCCTAAGTGTAGGGGAGGGGGGGCCTAGAAGAACTGCAGCCTAGCGGGCCCCCGAGACCGTGGACTAAAATACTTGTGGTGGCCGGCCGCGAAGCCGGGTGCGTGACGGAGAGTGAAACTAGGAGCCAGAGGAGTGCGGGGACCGGGAAGGCCGCAGAGAGAGGTAGGCCTGAGTAAAGACCGGGGCCCAAATTAAGAGGGGTGGCCGGCAGGAGGGGTGTCGGAGGAGCCACCCCACATCCCCGAACCAGGACCAAACTGAAGCCCCGGAGGGCATTTTTGCATTTTATAAGTTGCCACAATAAATAAAAATATAAAAATGTTTGAGATTTCCAGTTCTGGTAATTTTATGTGCATACAAATTTAGCCCTGGTGGGAGATCAGCTCTTTTATACAATACAAAGTGATCATGTTGGCCTCCACTAGAGTGTGAACAATCCATTTAAATTAACTGCTGGACATACACTGGAGATGATAATTAAAGAACAATTTCTGAACGCGATTTTTTTTCCATAAATAATTTAATAAACAACGTGTGAAGGAATTTTTGTTGTGGCTATACCTTGCCACTATAAAACAGAGTTTTATAAAATAACTAAGACACTTCAACAAAAAACCTTTATCTTGCAGAAAACACAATGCTCAAAATTAGAGAACATCAATGACTGTAGCGCAGAGAAAGATTACAACATTTTTTTTGAAGGTTACAACAGTCAATAACCAGAAGGAAATGTCCAGGCCTTTGCTTTAACCACTTCAACCCAGCTAGCTGAAACCCCCTTAATGACCAGGCCACTTTTTACACTTCTGCACTACACTACTTTCACCGTTTATCGCTCGGTCATGTAACTTACCACCCAAATGAATTTTACCTCCTTTTCGTCTCACTTTTTGCAAAAAAAATACATTTTTCACTTTCAGCTGTAAAATTTTGCAAAAAAAATGACATCCATATATAAATTTTTCGCTAAATTTATGGTTCTACATGTCTGATTAAAAAAAATTGTTTGGGCAAAAAAAAAAATTGTTTGGGTAAAAGTTATAGCGTTTACAAACTATGGTACAAAAATGTGAATTTCCGCTTTTTAAAGCAGCTCTGACTTTCTGAGCACCCGTCATGTTTCCTGAGGTTCTACAATGCCCAAACAGTAGAAAACCCCGACAAATGACCCCATTTTGGAAAGTAGACACCCTAAGGTATTCGCTGATGGGCATAGTGAGTGAATAGAACTTTTTATTTTTTGTCACAAGTTAGCGGAAAATGATGATTTTTTATTTATTTCTTACAAAGTCTCATATTCCACTAACTTGCGACAAAAAATAAAAAATTCCAGGAACTCGCCATGCCCCTCAGGGAATACCTTGGGGTGTCTTCTTTCCAAAATGGGCGAGGTTATACTGCCCTGGCAATTTAGGGGCCCATATGTGTGAGAAGTACTTTGCAATCAAAATGTGTAAAAAAATGGCCTGCTAAATCCGAAAGGTGCTCTTTGGAATGTGTGCCCCTTTGCCCACATAGGCTGCAATAAAGTGTCACACATCTGGTATCGCCGTACTCAGGAGAAGTTTGGGAATGTGTTTTGGGGTGTCATTTTACATATACCCATGCTGGGTGAGAGAAATATCTTGGCAAAAGACAACTTTTCCCATTTTTTTTATACAAAGTTGGCATTTGACCAAGATATTTCTCTCACCCAGCATGGGTATATGTAAAATGACACCCCAAAACACATTCCCTAGCTTCTCCTGAGTACGGCGATACCACATGTGTGACACTTTTTTTTGCAGCCTAGATGCGCAAAGGTGCCCAAATTCCTTTTAGGAGGGCATTTTTAGACATTTGGATTCCAGACTTCTTCACGCTTTAGGGCCCCTAAAAAGCCAGGGCAGTATAAATACCCCACATGTGACCCCACTTTGGAAAGAAGACACCCAAAAAGGTATTCAATGAGGGGCCTGGCAAGTTCATAGAATTTTTTTTTTTGGGCATAAGTTAGCAGAAATTGATTTTTTTTTGTTTTTTTCTCACAAAGTCTCACTTTCCGCTAACTTGGGACAAAAATTTAAATCTTTCATGGACTCAATATGCCCCTCAGCGAATACCTTGGGGTGTCTTCTTTCCAAAATGGGGTCAGTTGTGGGGTGTTTGTACTGCCCTGGCATTTGAGGGTCTCCGCAATCATTACATGTATGGCCAGCATTAGGAGTTTCTGCTATGCTCCTTATATTGAGCATACAGGTAATGAGATTTTTTTTTCCGTTCAGCCTCTGGGCTGAAAGAAAAAAAATGAACGGCACAGATTTCTTCGTTCGCATCGATCAATGTGGATGAAAAAATCTCTGCCCAAAAAAAAAAGGAGGGGAAAGGCGTCTGCCAGGACATAGGAGCTCCGCCCAACATCCATACCCACTTAGCTCGTATGCCCTGGCAAACCAGATTTCTCCATTCACATCAATCGACGTGGATGAATAAATCATTGCCGGGATTTTTTTTTATTATTTTTTTATATATACAAAGTGTTTGCCAAAGCATAGGAACGCTGCCTCCTCCTCAGCTCGTATGCCTTGGCAAACGTATCTTTTACTGCAGAGTAGAAATCTCGTCTTGCAGCGCCGCATACACCGACTTGCATGTAAATCTGACAGCAGCGCAATGCTTCTGTCAGAATGCACATCAGTGCTGCAGCTAGTCGATCGGTTGCTCCACCTGGAAGGTAAAAAAAGAAAAAACCAGGCCGCAACGCAATAATTTTATTAACTTTGGAACAGAACATATAAACTTTAACTTTTTGAACTAAACATTAACCTTTTTGCTTACTGGTGTTTTTTTTTTTTTTTTTTTGTTTTTTTACCTTTATAGAACAAACCTCTCCTTCCCCATGGGTCAATGTGCAAAGCACAAATCGCCTAAAGATGTGACGAAGTGAGTTATGCACTTTGTCCCAGGTGAAAGGAGACGTTTGCAGCAGCTGTGAGTGAATGGGCCCTAATAGCCCTGTGTGCCTGTCCTGGTGAGATGTGATCCCTATGCTAGGTGTACCTGTGTGTGTACTCTCCAAAGCATAGGGCAGGGTGGTCAGGACAGTCAGGACAGAAATAGCGGGTGTCACGCCTTATTCCACTCCTGCTACAGACACGACATATTTTTCGGGGTGACGGTTGGGTTGAGGTACCAGCAACGACATTGGGGAAATGTTGCTCGTGTAGACGGCTAACTACACTGGTGGATGGGGCCACGGAACCTCCTGGGTACAGGAGGTTCTCGATGATCTCTTCCTGAAATTTGAGGAAGGATCCAGTTCTCCCAGCCTTACTGTAGAGAACAAAACTATTATACAGAGCCAATTGAATTAAATATACAGACACCTTCTTATACCAGCGTCTGGTTCTGCGGGAAACTAAATACGGAGACAACATCTGGTCATTGAAGTCCACCCCTCCCATGTGAAGGTTATAGTCGTAGATTGAGAGGGGCTTTTCAATGACACGGGTTGCTCGCTCAATTTGTATTGTCGTGTCTGCGTGAATGGAGGAGAGCATGTAAACGTCACGCTTGTCTCTCCATTTCACCGCGAGCAGTTCTTCGTTACACAATGCAGCCCTCTGCCCCCTTGCAAGACGGGTGGTAACGAGCCGTTGGGGGGAAGCCCGCACTACTAGTTCGCACAGTGCCACAGGCGCCAACCTGTTCTAGAAACAAATGCCTGAAGAGGGCCACACTTGTGTAGAAATTGTCCACATAAAGATGGTTCCCCTTGCCGAATAAGGGTGACACCAAGTCCCAGACTGTGTTCCCACTGCTCCCCAGGGTCTGATCTTTTCGCTCATAGATCCGAAATTTGTGGGTATAGCCTGTGGCCCTTTCACAGAGCTTATACAATTTGACCCCATACCGGGAGCGCTTGCTTGGGATGTATTGTTTTAAGCCAAGGCGCCCGGTAAAATGTATCAGGGACTCGTCTACGCAGATGTTTTGCTCTGGGGTATACAAATCTGCAAATTTCAGGTTGAAATGGTCTACGAGGGGCCGAATTTTGTGGAGCCGGTCAAAAGCTGGGTGGCCTCTGGGACGGGAGGCGGTGTTGTCGCTAAAGTGCAGGAAACGCAGGATGGCCTCAAAACGTGCCCTGGACATAGCAGCAGAGAACATGGGCATGTGATGAATTGGGTTCGTGGACCAATATGACCGCAATTCATGCTTTTTAGTTAGACCCATGTTGAGGAGAAAGCCCAGAAAAGTTTTAAATTTCGGAAACTTGGACTGGTTTCCACCGGAAAGGCTGGGCATAATCGCTTCCCGGGTTGGCGGTTATAAATTGTGTGGCATACCTGTTTGTTTCGGCCACGACTATGTCTAAGAGCTCCGCAGTCAAGAACAGCTCAAAAAATCCCAGGGCCGAACCGATCTGAGCTGTCTCAACCCGAAATCCAGACTGGGCAGTGAAAGGGGGAACTACAGGTGCGGCTGAAGTTGGGGACTGCCAATCAGGGTTTGCCAGCACCTCAGGGATTCTAGGGGCTCTACGGGCCCGTCTTTGCGGTGGCTGCGACGGGGTCACTACTGTTCCTGCCACCATACCAGCTTCAACTGCCCTTCTGGTGCTCGCCACTTCACCAGGTTGTACGGCAGTGCTGGTACTAGGTCCAGGGAGGGCTGCGCTGCTGGTGTATGCCTCACCACGTAATCCGACAGCGCCAGCCCCACTCTGCTGCTCTTGAAGCGGATCCTGCGCAACCTGTGGTCTAGCGACACGGGGCCGGGTACGCCTGGTGCTATCAGGGACCTCAGCCTCCTCGTCCGAACTTTGGGTCAGAGAGCCACTGCTTTCTACAGGTTCGTATTCTGACCCGCTAGATTCATCAGATGAGGGTTCCCATGCCTCATCCGACTGGGCCAGAAGCCTGTAGGCCTCTTCAGAAGAATACCCCCTGTTTGACATTTGGGCAACTAAATTTAGGGGTATTCCCTGAGACTACCCAAGAAAAAAAGCAAGCCTGTTTTACAAAGGGGAGGCTAGTGAAGTAACGGAGGCCGCTGCGGTTGATAAAAAAATATCAAAACAGATTTTTTTTTTATCGCCGCAGCGCGTGTAAAGTGAATGTGCAGTGATCAAAAAATATATATTTTTTGTCACCGCGCTGGGGCGGGTGTGGGCAAACGCACGTGTGGGCGACCGATCAGGCCTGATCGGGCAAACACTGCGTTTTGGGTGGAGGGCGAACTAAAGTGACACTAATACTATTATAGATCTGACCGTGATCAGTTTTGATCACTTCCAGATACTATAAAAGTACAAATGCTGATTAGCGATACGCTAATCAGCGAATCAGTGACTGCGGTGCGGTGGGCTGGGCTGGGCGCTAACCGATCCCTAAACTACTTAACCAAGGGGCTTAAACTATCCTAAAACCTAACGGTCAATACCAGTGGGAAAAAAAAGTGACAGTTTGCACTGATCACTTTTTTCCTTTCACTAGTGATTGACAGGGGCGATCAAAGGGGTGATCAAAGGGTTAATTGGGGTGCAGGGGGGTGATCTGGGGCTAGTGTGTACTGTTGGTGCTACTCACTGTGAAGCCTGCTCCTCTGCTGGATCCAACCGACGAAAAGGACCAGCAGAGGAGCAGGGCAGCCATATAACAGATCATATTTACTAATATGATCTGTTATCTGGCGCTGTGATTGTTTTTTTTTTAAATCATCAGCTTGCCAGCCGCGATCATTGGCTGGCAAGCTGATGACGCGACCCCCCTTGACGAAATGCTGTATCAAAACTTTCAATACCAAATCAATACTTTTTAACCCAGACCAATCAGATAACGGAATTTGCTATTTTCCGATACTAGGCTGCCCTACTGCACATCCTAGTATTTGTGAGAGAACATGCCACGCGCCGCCCTTAGCGTGAAACATGTTCTCATCAGCCGGCACAGTGCAGAAGGAGGGAGTCCCTCGACACGGACGTGCGCGCATCTGCCCCCAAATACAATAGCTCTGAGGAGGAGGGGAGGGCCTGTTGGCCACTGCACCACCAATTAATATAATTAACCCCTTAATACAAATGTACGAGGTGCGTGGCGGCCGAATCACACAGTCAGAAACCCGTCTCAATGATGGGGCATGGCAATCCTGCGATCCACGTCAATTAACCCCTCAGGTGCGGCACCTGCAGGGTTAATTTACGTGGTTCAGCGGGATCCCGGTCATTGAGGCCAGGTGCAAGCAGTGTGATAAGGCCAGCACCCACCACGTACATTTGTATTTAGGGGTTAATTATATTATTGGTGGAGCAATAGCGGGCATCCAATCAGTTACCATGGCAGCCAGGACGCTACTAAAGTCTTCCATGGTAAGCTCCCTGCTGCTGTGTGCACAAAGCATTGTCCTATTAGGGTCTAGAACCCATGTCCTATTCACCCTAATTATTTTAGAATAGTAATTATACAAAAAAAATAAAAAAAAATAAAAAAAAACTTTCTCAATTTTACTATCAAATATATAAAACGATAAAAAAAAAATAAAATAAAAAAAAAATACATATCGCCACATCCAAAAATGTAAAACATAAAAAATGATCTATGTGGTGAAAGCCATAATAGAAAAGAAAAAAAAAAAGAAGAAAATTAAACAAGATTCGCAATTTTTTTTTGTCACCTTGTCCTCCAAAAAAAATTGGATAGGACTGTTCTATTATGGGCCGGACGTTCCATAAAATGCGGAATGCACGCAACTTTTTGGGCGTTGGATTTTTCTTTTGATATTGAGTATTGCAACACTGTTTTATGGTATCGAAATCTAATCTAAATTTTGGCATCATGACAACCCTAGCCATAACTGTTGTCAAGGATTTTCCAGAGGTTTTCCATTTGGTTCAGATCAGGGCTCGGACCATTTCATTATTTCAAGGTTTTCAGTTTCAAGGAACTACCTTATCCGTTTTGCTGTATGACAGGGGGCATTGTCCTACAAGAAAATGGCTAATGGCCAATTGAGTGAAGAATACAGTAAAGGAATGACATGTGTCAAAAAAGGTTCTGATAAATATTAGCATTCACTCTGCCATGTACAAGAGTCCCAACTCCTGCTGCCGCAAACATTCCCCAAATCATACTTCCTCCTCCACCTTTCACTGACTTCTTTACACACTTTCAGTCTTTCCCCAGTTTCACAACGAACATAATGTTTCCCATCAGTTCCAAAAAATTAAAGTTGCTTTCCTCACTAAAGTGAACTTTGGACGACTTCTTCTCTGTCCACACAACATGTGGGTCACTGCAGAGTGGGTCTTTCAGTCCAAAAGCTCTTAAACGTTGAGACACTGTATGACGAAAAAGATCCTTATGCTGTTAAGGGCTGAACTGGCAACAATTCCAGCTGCACTGAGATTCTCTGCATTATCCTGTCCTCTCTTGTAGGTCTTTCGTGGATGACCAGTCTTCTTGGAGACTTGAATGGGTTTGTAACAGTTTAAAGATACAATATTCTAGAAATCACAGATTTGGAACGACCAACTTCTCTTGCTCATAGGGTCCTCCCTTTGGTCCTCATCTGGACAAACTGCTGCCAGAAGGTTTCAATCACTTTAGAACGGCTTACAATTCTTGCAAAGTCACTGAAAAGTGAAAAGTTAGACTGCAAGTTTAAATAAGATTTGTCGGATAATTAAGGAAATTAGCACCAGGTGCCAGATTAACGCCAATAACTGGGAGGTATCTGAAAGGGTTATTTTTCAAATATCTCATTGAACTTTTTTATACTGTGCTTCTCAATATATATCCAACTCATGCAATATTTTTAAATTATTTTTTTTACTCCTATTGGGATAGTTTCAAAGAGGAGTATGATCGAGATGTGTGAATTTTATTCTATATTTTGTATCTCTAGGACTGTAACTAGTTAACTTTTCTGAAGCTGTAACAAACCATTTCTTCCTTTGTCTCAAGGAGCCTCCCCTCATCCCTTTGTTCAGTCAACAGGGGGCACGCAGCTGGGCCAACTTGTCCTCTGGTTACAGATGTATAGACTGTGAAAGAATGCTTAAACCAATTATTTAACTAGATGATACACATGTATACTCACTGCCTATAGAAAAGTACCACCTTCAAGTGTCACATATGACGTATGTATTGTGTTGAGTTTAGGAAGACCGCCATTACAACATGGCGCGGCCCGTAGAGGTTTATATTAATCCACATTCGAAAGTTTATGAGCTAGTGCATACTGCGCAGAAGCCAAGTGTCATCTTTCCTCCTTTTCCTTCTTAAGTCAATGAAATCATTGCATGTGCCTCAGGAAGGACCGCCTCCCTGAAGGTGTATAACTGCTTTGCTTATTGCAATAAACGTACAGATTGCCTTGACCAGCTTTGTGTCAGCGTGTGTGTCTCCACACGTGGATATTAACCCCTTGAGGGTACCTTGATTTGGAGCACCGGAGTGCATCTTAAATGCTTTAATTAAAGCAACTTCAACAAGTATGCAATGACCTTGATATTCACAAAATTGTTGTTTGTTCTCAAATCTTGATCTCCAGTGTAGCTATGGTTCTACCTGCTGCATAAATATTCCACGGTGGAGATTTACTAACACTGGCGTTTCCTACGCTAGCCTTAGTAAAAAGTCTGCTCGAGTAAGGTCCGCCAAATTTACGCACAGGCCTCTTAATAAATTTGGCACATCTTTTGGGTTTTTGTCTATGCCAGCAAGGAGCAGGACGCCCCAAAAATTAAAATCCAAAACGTGGCGTGTGCCATAATCTGCTTTTATTTTTTATTAGTTTTTATTTATTTTTTAACACACTATTGTTGAATAAAAACATTGATAAATCTCCCTCCATGTGTAAATCAATAATGACAATGATCTTCAAAGAGATCCAAAAAGATCAATACAAAGTACCGGTAACCACTTACCCACCAGTAGTTTCACATCTCTGACCGTGAAATCGTGTTCAGGCATCCTACAATAAAAAGACAGAATATCTTTTATAAGCAATAAAGAGTGGATATAAAAAGTCTACACACCCCTGTTAAAATGTCAGGTTTCTGTGCTGTAAAAAATTAAATAAAAAAAATATGAGAAAGATAAATCAATTCAGAACTTTTTCAACCTTTAATGTGACCTATAAACTGTACCACTCAATTATTTACTCAACAAACTGAAATCTTTTAGGTGGAGGGAAGAAAACAAAAAATAAATAAAATAACTAAATAAAATAATGTGGTTGGATAAGTGTTAACAGCCTCTTATAACTGGGGATGTAGCTGTGTTCAGAATTAAGCAATCACATTCAAAATCATGTTAAATAGGAGTCAGCATACACCTGCTTTTATTTAAAGTGCCTCTGATTAACCCCAAATAAAGTACAGCTGCTCTAGTTGGTCTTTCCTGAATTTTTTTAGTCGCATCCCACAGCAAAAACCATGGTCCACAGAGAGCTTCCAAAGCATCAGAGGGATCTCATTGTTAAAAGGTATCAGTCAGGAGAAGGGTACAAAAGAATTTCCAAGGCATTAAATATACCATGGAACACAGTGAAGGCATTACCAAGAACTGGACGTCCCTCCAAAATTGATGAGAAGAAGAGAAGAAAACTGGTCTGGGAGGCTACCAAGAGGCCTACAGCAACATTAAAGGAGCTGCGGGAATATCTGGCAAGTACTGGCGTTGTGATACATGTGACAACAATCTCATGTATTCTTCATATGTCTGGGCTATGGGGCAGAGTGGCAAGACAAAAGACTTTTCTTAAGAAGAAAAACATCCAAGCCAGGCTACATTTTTCAAAAACACATCTGAGGTCTCCCAAAAGCATGTGGGAAAAGGTGTTATGGTCTGATGAAACCAAAGTTGAACTTTTTGGCCATAATTCCCAAATATATATGTTTGTCCCAAAAACAACACTTAACATCACCAAAAGAACACCATCCCCACAGTGAAGCATAGTGGTGGCAGCATCATGCCAAGGGGCTGTTTTTCTTCAGCTGTAACTGGGGCCTTAGTTAAGCTAGAGGGAATTATGAACAGTTCCAAATACCAGTCAATATTGACACAAAACCTTCAGGCTTCTGCTAGAAAGCTGAACATGAAGAGGAACTTCATCTTTCAGCATGACAACAACCCAAAGCATACATCCAAATCAACAAAGGAATGGCTTCACCAGAAGAATAAAGTTTTGGAATGGCCCAGCCAGAGCCCAGACCTGAATCCGATTGAAAATCTGCGGGGTGATCTGAAGAGGGCTGTGCACAGGAGATGCCCTCGGAATCTGACAGATTTGGAGTGTTTTTGCAAAGAAGAGTGGGCAAATCTTGCCAAGTCAAAATGTGCCATGCTTATATCCACTGTATTATTTTCTGTTACCATACAACAATATACATAACTATACGGCGCCCATAAAGGATGCATCAAATGCGGTTTGACCTGCTAATCAAACAGGACTCACCAGGTTCAAGAATTGCTATTAAAATGTTAGACATCCTCTAAAAACAACTACATTTTTCTAAATTATAGTAGCAGGAATTTTCTGACCTCGACAATGTGTATTTAAAGGGAACCAGTTATCAGCCTCAGCATGAAACAGCGACAGGCTCCCTCATTACAAAGAGCAGTTAGTCTAAAGATCTCAAGAACATTTGGTACTTTGTTAGCCAAATGAAAATAATTATTGCTCTTAGTAAGAGAAGCAACATATTTTACATGTGGATTAAAGCGCAGGGGGGGGGGGGGGGGGGGGGGGGGGAACAAAAAAAATAAAAAAAATAAAAAAAACGGTTTACAGTACTAGCAATGCATGTTACCAAGGTGGATCCTGTTCTGGATTTACAGAGAAATCTGCCACTTAAAAAGGGGTTTTCCAGGCTTTTTATTATGATGACCTATCCTCAGGATCAGATATCAGACCAGCAGGGGTCCGGAACCACCACGATCAGCTATATGAAGAGAAGGCATACGCCATCTCCTGTCTCTCTTCCTGCTTGCCATAGACATAGCAGCAGCGAGCAGAAATAGGAAACGGACAGGAGACGACACGCATGCGTTCTCTTGATACAGCTGATCGGTGGGGGTGCAGGGTGTCAGACCCTGCTGATCTGATATTGATTACCTGTGCTGAGGATATGAAAAGCCTGGAAAACCCGTTTAAATAGCTCCTTTATCTCTAGACCAGATTATTTAGATGTCGCATCGTAACAAATACTTGTAACAAATTCAGTCCTGTGTTAAAGAGAATCTGCAAGCACAAAAATTACTTTCGACAACCAGGCTCTCCCTCAGCAATACACACGGCCAGCCAGGCATACTGCTGAAGAAGGTTCTTGCGGCCAAAACGTGGGGCTAATGTATATTTAGCACGATATAATTGTCCATTATGCCTGAATTTATTAAAATTCACATATTTTGCATATATCACAAAAAAAACGTGCTGTGGATGCCAAATCCGAGCCTGCAGTCTTCAGAAATATGTGATTACACTTACCAGTAATCTTTTTTCCTTGAGCCTATGACAGCACCCTTGGACAGTGTCTGCCCCCTCCTCAGGACAGGAAACAGGAACAACTTTAAAGGGAGGGATCAACCCCCTACATGCCAGTACTATTCCAAGAACTAAGGAAACACAAACGTCTTATAACAACAACTTTTCTATACAAAAGTTAAAAAATAAAATAAAATTATAAGTATAGAAAAGTTGTTATTGTTATGAGATGTTTGTGTTTCCTTCGTTCTTGGAAAAGTACTGGCGTATAGGGGCTTGATCCCTTCTTTTAAAGTGGTTATTGTTTCCTGTCCTGAGGAGGGAGCGGACACTGTCCAAGGGTACTGTCATAGGCTCAAGGAAAAAAGATTACCGGTAAGTGTAATCACATATTCCCCCCCCCCCCCCTCCTCCCATGACAGCACCCTTGTATCTATAAGCGAGATCAAATTAGGGAGGGACGACTGCCTGAAGGACCTTACGTCCAAATACTAGACCCTCATTAGAGGGTAACTGAAGCCTGTAATGCCTAAAAAAAAAGTGCGAGGAAAACTCCAGGTGGCAGCTCTACAAATTTGCTCTATGGAGGCAGAGGCCCTTTCTGCCAGGACGTGGAAACCACTCTGGTAGAGTGGGCTCCAAATCCCATAGGCGGGGAAACTCCCTTGGAGGAATACGCTAAATGAATAGCCTGCCTTATCCAATCTGGCTATAGTCTGGGAGGAAGCAGCCAAACCCTTTCTTTTGCCCTAAAAGGAAATGAGAAGCTTAGAGGAAATCTCCAAGGTTGAGTGATCTCCAGGTACTGCAATAGAAACCTAACACCTAGACAGTGGAATTCTGACTCTTTCCTATTTTTTGGAGAGGCACAGAATGAAGGTAAGATGATGTCCTGAGAACGATGATAGGAAGAAGACACCTTCGGTAAAAATTAAGGATCTGGTGAAATGAATCACCCGATCCTCCAAAATATTCTCTACCATTGGGTGAAGGAAGGGACCCTGAGCTAGAAGTCCCGGGAAGACTGGAAGAAACCAAGGGGGTGCAACTGACATTCTGTGGAGCCAGGAAAACCAAACCCTCCTGGGCCAGAAGGGAGCTATCATGATGACTAGAGCACTCTCCTCCCTTATCTTTTTCAGGACTCTTCGGAATAATTTTAATGGGGGAAAGCATAAAGAAGTCCCTCTCTCCATAACCGAGCTAGAGCATTCACCGCTGTTGGATGCTCTTCTGAAAAAAAAAAAAAAAAAATACAATCTTTACCTTCCTTTTGATTTATTTTGGTGGCAAAGAGGTCTGTCACTGGAAGACCCCATAAGGCAACTATCTTGTTGAATATCTGCTGGTCCCAAGACCATTCTCCTTGATGCAGATGATGGCGACTTAAAAAGTTTGCTGTGACATTGTCCCTTCCTCTCAGATGTACTGCAGAAATTGACAAAAAGAGAATCCTCTGCCAGACAAAACATCTTTTCACTGAGGGACATTAGACTCGGGGATCTGGTACCTCCCTGTCTGTTGATGTATGCCACTGTAGTCATGTTGTCTGAATAAATTTTTACATTCCTGCCTCCTATTACTTGGAGACTCTCCTTCGAGGCTATCCAAATGGCGTATAGCTCCCTGAAATTGTGATATTGGGACTGAATCTCTAGATCCCAAGATCCCTGAAGGAGGAGGGATTCTATGTGGGGCCCCCAACCGTAAGGACTTGCATCTGTGGTCAGGAGTAAGACATCTTGTCTCTGCCACAGAACTCCCCCATGGAGGTTCGATAGATTCATCCACCACTCCAGCGAGGAAAGCGTCTGGGGGCGAAAAATTAATCTCCGAGTCCAGAGACATAGGACTCCTGTCCCAGACTTCCAGAATCTGCAGTTGGAGTGGTCTCGAGTGGAAATGGGCCCACTCCACCCCCGGAATGGCAGCTGTCATAAGCCTGACATGGCTTGTCTTAGGGAAATGGACTGATGGAAAAACAGGTACTGAACTCTGGATCTGATCAGACAGGCTTTGTGAAGAGGAAGCAGGCACATTTGTGACCTGGTATCTAGGGTCATCCCTAAAAAAGGTGCACACCTGGACTTTTCTATGTTTAGATCCTATCCTAATCTGTCCAATACTTCCCTGAACCAAGAAATCTGCTCCTCCAGCTGTGTGAATGTCAGAGAGAAGGAGAAAGTCGTCAAGATATGGGATAACGACTAACTCCCTTTTCCCTCAAATGGGCCATCATCTCTGCTATAATCTTTGTGAATACCCTGGGGGCCTGCGACAACCCGAAGGGGAGCACCCGAAATTGCACGTGCAGGACCCTGTCCTCCAACTGAACCGCTACCCTTAGGTACTTTTGATGACTGGGAGGTATAGGGACATTGTAGTAGGCATCCCTGAGATCCAGGGATGTCATAAAACAATTTGGAAACAGACTTAAAATCACCAACTTGATCGTTTCCATACGAAATCTTTCATACACTAGAAACTGGTTCAGAAGTTTCAAATTTATTACTGTACGATAGGAGCCGTTCGGCTTCTTTATATATAAAAAAAAAAATAATAATTTGACTAAAACCCTTCTGTTCTTTCCTGCACTGGGACTTCCAACAGAACATTCTTTTCAATAGGGAAAATACCTCTGAAACTAGGGCCGCCTGTTTCTGAGGACGATAATCTGTTATGAATCTTCCTGGCGGCAACCTCTAAAAATGTATCTTGTTGCCCTCTCTGAGGATGGATATTATCCATGGGCTGTGATAAAGGACGACCTCCTACCGGGGTCCTGGCGTCATTGTGGCCGCTTCTTTGAGGCCTCAGCTCCGAAAAAATAAAATGATATACCTTGGACCTTCTGGTAGTACCTGAAGTTTGCCTAAGACACCTTCTTTCTCCTTTAACCACCCATATTTGTCTGAGAACGAAAGGGTCTTATAGGAGGTTGCTGACTAGTGGAAGGGAACCCCTTCTTTCTGTCTGAGGCCTTCTCAAGCAAATCATCCAAGGCCTTGGAGGTAGAATCTCCCTTCCAATCCTTCAAGCAAATGGCTCTACGTGCTGAATTAGATAGGGCGGAAGCGCTAGCAGAAAATTTTAACAAATCTGCCGACGCATCGGCTAGAAAAATCAATGGCATTAAAAATAGTGGGAAATGAAGACAACGGCTGCTCTCTAGGGGTTCCTTCCTTTTTATGATTCTCTAAATCTTTCATCCAAATTTTAGTGATCTAGCCACGGAAGTGGCTGCAATGGTAGGTCTAAAAGCTCCCGCCGTAGCTTCCCAGCTCTTTTTTAAATACATTTCAGCCCTTCTATCCATGGGGTCCTTTAGGGAGCCTGTGTATTCAAAGGGAAGGGCCGCTTTTTGGAAATCTTGGCGACTGGGGCATCTAGTTTTGGGGCCCAACAAGCAGAGACTCTCTCATGAAATGGATATTTACGTTTTATGGAAGAGGGAATAAAAAAAATATTTCTATCTGGCTTACTCCATTCCCTATTGATAACAACAGAAATATTTTCATGTACATCAAAGCCCTTCATTTTTCTTGGACCCAGGCCCTCAAACATGGAGTCCCATACAGACTGTAGCGCTTTATAATCGTCTAACCCTATGGTGGCTCTGACAACCCTGAGCAGAGAGTTAATATTCTCGGGCTGAAAAAGCGGTCTTCCAGCTACATGATCATCAAAAGATTCATCCGATTACATTCTTTCTCCCTCTTCCTCCAATCCCGACAGTAATTTGTTATCGCTGGAGGGGGAAGGGGGGGTAGAGGCGGCTGCAGAGGTGCTGGGGCGACCTTCTAAGAGGCTGTTAACCGACTCCTTAACTTCATCCCGGATCATCTGTTTAAGACTGGTCATAAGAGACAGGGCCTCGGGGCGTGGCCAACTGCCGACATGAGCGCACGCACTTGAGCTCTGCTCCGTACCCCGATCTAAATCCTTCAGCATCCTGACATTCTGGCTGCTCAGAAGGACGAGTGGCAGGTGCAGAGGAGAAAGAAAAGATCTGGGAGGACTGACATGGGTCCCAGCAAGGCACAATCGGCGGCTGAAAAGCTGAAAGAATACGTCCGGCAAGAGGCCCAAAATGGCGCCGCTGGTCCTGCTACGCCGCGTGCGGCGGTGACGAGAGGCCAGGCAGCGCTGCAGACGGAAGCGGAGGGAGTGGAGGAGCCGGAGGTGACACTTAAGACTGTTTCTCATCAGCTCCTCTCTGCGATTTCTACCTGCCAGACGTCCCTTACCTGCAAGATTGAGGAGGTGAAGGTGGATCTGGGCCTTCTCAGACAGGACGTGCAGCAGCTCAGAGAACGGGTGCGCCACACGGAGGACAGGGTCTCTGCTCTGGAGGACTTTACCAGGCCGCTAGCAGGCAGGCTACAGGCTGTGGAGAGGTCTGTTGGCCTTTGGCAGCAAAAATGCGACGACCTCGAAAACAGGGCCAGGCGCAATAACGTAAGGATCCTGGGGCTACCTGAGAGGGCGGAAGGCTCAGACCCGGCCACTTTCCTGGAACTCTGGTTCAAGGCACAGTTCCCAGATGCGCCATTTTCTGGTGCCTACGCAGTTGAGCGAGCTCACCGGGTTCCCGCCAGGCCTCCCCCCCCTGGGGCTCCCCCTAGGCCTCTGCTGGCGCGACTGCTTAATTGGAAGGACAGAGATCTGATCCTAGGGCAGGCAAGAAACAAGCGGGATATTAAACATGAAGGCGCGAATATATCACTATTTCCTGATTTCTCAGCGGAGCTGCAAAAGAAGAGGGCTACCTTCATCTCTATCAAGCGGCGCCTCCGTGATATGAATCTGCAGTACTCCATGGCCTATCCGGCGCGCCTCAGGGTGGTAGATGGCGAGAAAACAGTCTTTTTCGTGGACCCTAAGGAGGCGGAAGAATGGATCTCCAAGAGGCCAAGCCGTCCGGATCCGCGCTGAGGACTCTATATTTTGGGACAGCTACAGCCCTCCGGAGCGGTAACGTTATGTTTTATAGGGGCATCTATGACTCTGGTGCCATAACTTGTCTTATGGAATTGCCCCATGTTGAGCACAGCTGCGGACACGTTGCCTGCAGAGCATCCTTATGCATGCGCTATTGGGACTGTGACTGTCCGTTTTATCCCCCTTGTCACGCTCCTGATGTCTGTTCCCCCCCCTCCCTGTGTCCCCTTTCCCCCTTCTAGTCTTGATTTATGTTATTCGCTATAACCAGATATGTCTCATTGATATGGGGTTGAGCGGATACCTGCATAGGTTTTTCATCTTCATGCACTATGCAGGTCCCCGATACATCAGCCATGAAACGGGATGACAGAGATGTCACCGACTACAGAGTCACTTATTCAGTCGTTATTTTGTTATTAAGTTGTAAATGGTTTATACTGTTAAAGGCATGGTACGTGAGAAATGAGGTGGCACCACGTGGGGTGTGCATGAGATGGTCGGAGGTGGGCAGCCACGGTTCATGTGCAGGAAGGTGGATGTATTGCATGGAGACTAGATTACTATATCACCATGGCTGATCTCAAAGTTATGTCGTGGAATGTTAGGGGGCTGGGTGATCCGAAGAAGAGAATTTCTGTATTCTCCCATGTCAGGCAGTTTGGTCCTCATATCCTGGGCTTGCAAGAAACTCATTTAACCCCAGAGACAGGCAACAGGATTAAAAAGCCTTGGGTTCAATGGTCAATGAATGCATATGGGTCCACACATTCTAGAGGGGTCGCTCTGCTGGTCCACAGGAGCATCAGGTGGGAGGTTCAGCGCTCGGTTGCGGACCCTGAAGGCCAATACATCCTGGTGTATGCCTTCATTAACTGCGCCCCATACATTGTGATTAACATCTACAACCCCCCCCCGGCTACTACAACCATATTCCAGGTGGTGATGGGCTTTGCGGCGCAATACCCCAATGCCAAATTTATTTGCATGGGCGACTTTAACCTAGTAATGCACGAAGATAGGGACAGGTTCCGTTCTGGGGACAGAGTGGGTGGTACACTCCGGGAGATACCACTATGGCTAGAATTGCATCTGAGCTTGGGTGGCTAGATATGTGGAGATTGCGAAATCCCCTTCAGAGGGAGTATTCTTGCTTCACCCCCGCCAGGGGCGCACTATCCAGAATAGACTATATTTTTGGCAGCGCTGCTGTATACACGGATCTTGGTAGTATTGAATACGGTGCACAGGGACCCTCGGATCATGCCCCGGTTTTAGCTCAATTTACTCTATACAACGGCATTGGGCAGAGTGTAAAGATGCGTATTCACCCTTTTTGGTTGTCTTTGCTGTCTTCTAATGATAGAGTCCCTGATCAGCTCCAGGTGTTCCTTGCTATGCAGGACGAGATGACGGACGGACTGCTGCTCTGGGAGACACTGAAGGCCTATCTGAGAGGGTGCCTTAAGTCATCTATTTCTTATATTAAGAAGGATTCTGCGCGTAAGGAATTAGAGCTACATTCTAATTGTAAGGCGGCTGAGAACTCCTTTCAGGTCTAATCCCACGGATGCAAATAGGCAGGACTGGATGCTGAAAGGCAGGCTGTATATGACGCATCTCAGGGAAAAGAGCGAGCGCAAGCTGTTCTTCTTGAAGCAACAGAACTTTGAACTGGGCAGCCAAGCTGGCAAACTACTGGCTCATGTGGTACGTAATAACAGCATGTCTCCCCCGATTATTAGGATAAAGGACGCAGCTGGGGTGGTGGTGGAATCGGTGGGGGCATTCTGAAACAGATTTAAGGGCTTCTACCAGGATCTTTATAGTTCAGCGGCTCAATACTCTGCTCGAGAATTGAGGGCCTATCTGGATCAGGTCGCGCATCCGCAACTTAGTGAGGAGGACAGGACTTTATTGGAGGCTGACATATCGCTAGAGGAAATTCAGATAGCCATGTCGGAGCTACCCACTGGGAAAGCACCTGGCCCTGACGGGATCCCAGTGGAGGTTTACAGGAAATACAGTGAGGTTCTAGGGCCTGAGCTCCTTAAACTTTACCAGGCGGCTCAGCAGAAGCGTAGACTCCCGGATTCGATGTATGATGCCACCATAGTGGTGATTCTCAAGCCGGACAAGGACCCCTTGGAGTGCGGGTCGTACAGGCCGATATCACTCCTAAATTTGGATTATAAAATTCTTACAAGACTGATCGCCTCCAGACTGAACAAGGTGATAGCCACTGTTATACACAGAGACCAGTCGGGGTTCATACCGGGACGATCAACGTCTGATAATATCAGAAGGGCGCAGGTTGTAGCTCAGGTAGGAGTGGCGAGGGATAAGCGCTGGGCCATGGCATCTCTAGACACTGCCAAGGCCTTTGACTCTGTGGAGTGGGTGTTCCTTTTAGAGGTGCTACGCTGTTTTGGTTTTGGCCCTAGGTTTATCGAATGGGTAGAAATTCTGTACCACCTCCCCAAAGCTAATATACTGGTAAATGGGTCGATGTCTGAATCCTTTAGCCTCCACAGGGGAACCAGACAGGGCTGCCCCCTGTCACCACTTTGTTTGCCATAGCCATTGAGCACCTTGCTTTGAGAACTCGGCAGGATCAGGTCTTTAAAGGGATCTCTATGGGCGACAGAACGGACAAGGTCGGACTTTATGCGGATGATCTCCTCCTTTTCATGGACGAGCCCGAGACGACACTCCCTAGAGCGATTGATATAATTGGCGAATTTGGAAGGTTCTCGGGCTTGCACATAAATTGGACGAAATCGGCACTCATGCCCTTGTGGTCGCACACGTGGCCTCCTCAGTATTGTAATCTGCCAGTTGTGGACTCCTTCAAATATCTAGGCATTGTGATCACCAGGGATCCCCAGTTGGCGTACTCCCTGAACATTGCTCCTCTGGAGACCCTGTTTATGGATAAATTTAGGACATGGCAGAACCTACCGCTCTCCATTATGGGTAGATTGAATCTGGTTAAGATGACACTTTTGCCCAAAGGGTTGTATCTGCTGGCGCATGCGTGCACCCCGGTACCGCAGGGCTTTTTTGCTCGCATCCATTCGTCAGTGGCTAAATTTGTGTGGGGGGGGGCCAGACGGAAGCTGTCTCTTCAGGTTCTTCAGAGGCCCAAGCTAGAAGGTGGCGCTGCTTTACCTGACTTCTTCCTTTATTACCTGGCCGGGCAGCTGAGGTTCCTAATTCCTTGGGTTCAGCAGCTGGACTTGCCCAATGCAGAACACTATCTCAGGGAGCACTTGGGCCTTTCCTCTCTGTGGCCGGTTTTGGAAGGGCCACGTTTCATATCCATGCGCTTGCTCCCCATCCATAGAATGGCCCATCAGGTATGGTCAGCTGCGAAGTTGAGGTCGTTCAGAGACATTCCGGATGACATCCCCCTGTGGGACAATCCCATGTTTGCCCATTTGAAAGACTTGGAGGGAGCCAGATGGTGGAAGGTACAGGGCGTCAACAAATTGAGCGATTTATACACTAACGGTAGCTTGTGCTCCTCCTCTCAACTGCAAGAAAAGTTTGAATTGCCTCGCTCCTTCCTTTTCAGATATTTACAATTAAGGCACGCGCTGGCGGCACAGTTTGGGTCGGGGGGTCGCAAAATTTCTAATTATCCCCTGATAGGTGTCCTTAGGTCGCAGGGACCGAGAGGTATCATCTCTGTTCTCTATACGCACCTGCTCAACAATCGGACACTGATGAACCCCCTTGCTGTTGAAGGGAAATGGAAAAATCTCCATCCCCTCCCTATCAGCGGATGATTGGAATGAGGCACTGCTGTCTCCAACACGGGTATCCCCGTCGGTCACTAACAGGTTGATTCAACTGTTTATTTTGCATAGAAGCTATCTTACACCTGTCCGATTGCATAAAATGGGCAGATTGTCACATAGTAGGTGCCACAGGTGTCATCAGGACGGGGCAGACTTCTGGCATCTCATATGGGACTGCTCGTACTTAAAGAGCTTCTGGGAAGCTGTGGTGGGGGTGCTATCTGCAATAGTTCCAAATACAGTTCCGCTATGCCCTAAGAGTTGCCTACTCGGCATCCTAGATGAGGAGGTTTGGGGTCATCATCATAGGATTTTTCTGAGCGAAACCCTATTTTTTGCCAGAAAGGCCGTCGCCCTGAGATGGATGGATGACAGAGCACCTACACTGGGTCAATGGAAAGCGCTGGTCAATCAGGCTGTAGGCATGGAAAAGGTTGTCTATATTCACAGGAAGTGCCCGCAAAAGTTTGACAAAGTGTGGGGTGAATGGTGTGCGTCCCCTTTGACTGTGCACAACGCTTGTATGTTTTCAGCTGCTGATGTGTGATATATTGTTTATATCTATTGAGGCGCTAGCCTCTTCTACCTCATGGTCTATAAACGTCACCTGACTTGTACACCTCCTTGTTGTACCGGATCTAACGCAATACCATCTTGTACTACTGTGCTTGTACTGTATCCCCTGCGCGGGATTGAACCTGGATTTGCTACCTCTATGCTTGTGATATTGTAGCATGCCTTTCTTGTTAAACTTCAATAAAACGAGTTTAAAAAAAAAAGAGACAGGGCCTCATCCTCCAATAACTTGCTTACACACATCTGACAGATAGGCTTTCCCCAGACCGAGGGTAACTTTTTCTTACATATAGCACACCCTCTATCCTTAGATCTGGAGACCCTTCTGCTCTCCGTGGAGACCTAAATACTGAAAAATAGCCCCATAAGAAACCGCAACTTTAGAGTTTATGGGGTATTCACCCCTCTTACCCGACCATGGTAACGAAGATTCATTGGGAGTTTCAGTGGGATCTGCGCATTGTGTCCGCTCCATGGTCACACGCTGTAGTAGCCGAAAACAGAGAAACAGACTGCTAGCCTCTTCTCCAGCTAGCAGTATGAGCTGGCTGATCTTTAACTCTGCGGGGCGGGCACCGGCTCCCCCCACTTCCGGTCTACAGCTTCGAGCTTCCTCCTACTGCCGAAAACCGGAAGTGCGTCAAACGCCGGCAGCAGAACACGTGAACCTCCCAAACCGAGAAGGGACCGGAGCGGGAGGAAGAGTCGGAGGCTCTGCAGCGGCTTCCTCAGAAGTCTTACGTCGCCGGGTAAGCCCTCCTTATAATTAAATACACGGGGCACCCGCAACTCCTTAGATCCTCGTGGCTGTGGCTGTGGATATCCAACCCTGTCCCTTGGGACAGGAAACTAAACTGGCGTGTAGGGGGTTGATCCTTTTAAAGTGGTTGTGGTTCCTGTCCTGAGGAGGGGGCGGACATTATCCAAGGGTGCTGTCATGGGCGAAGGAGATAAATCAGCCTATAAAATTCACATGCAAATTAGCACTCAAAAGCACTGAGGGTAAACCCAAGCCACTTGGTTACCAGCGCTCCGGCCCTTTTCCTTCCAATCACCTCCTCGCTTTCTGATTAACAGAGACAGTCTTCTCCAGTGTTATCCTGGCCCTGAAATCAGTGCCTGTGCCCCCGTTTACAGTGCAGCCCTCTGTCCCGGCCTCAACAGAGAGTACTGCGTGGTACTGTACACTGAGGCCACAGATATTCTGTCCTGTGCATGCCCTGGGAGTTGTACTAACAGTGCAGAATGCAAAGTACATATTCATTAACAGAGGTGGGAAATTAAATCAGGGGTACTTACTTAATACCCAATCCATCCTTAGTGCGAAAAAGAAGAGGAACTTTAAGTGCTTCTCTCTGAACATATTCATATGTAAAATCTGTAGAAAAATATAAAAAGAACCATCTGTGTCAGTAAATGTTAGTGTAAAAGGGAAAATAATACATAACGCACTCTGCCGTCAGTCCTGAGCTGCATGCAGTCAAAACAAGGAGTATCGGTACGTATGGGAGCTGGTCTTATCCGTTGCGATTTCCATTATAAAGAGAAACTAAGATGCAAGTGTGAACAGGACTTAATATATGTAAGATACCTGACTTTGCACATCAGCTGGGAACCAGTGGTTGAGGAAATTCTATAGGCTGCGCTCACATTAGTGGAGAAATTCTGCTTTTTTGTTCCACTATATGAACACAAATGCATTTAAGCCAGATACCAACAGATCTCATTGACTAGAATGGGGTTTGTCGGGTTTCCATTAAGCATTCCAGTATTTTGCTGGACATAATACCATATTTTATCCTGTTTCTGTACCGGGATGTAAACCCAGGAGTTGATAAGGTTCTCCGATTTTTTACAACATAGCAAAAGCTATCAATAAAAAAAAATATTTTCTGAAATATCCTGTTCATTGCCACAGATCATAGATGCAGCCTCTTTGGGGACATACACATGTCCCTAAAGTGAAGGGCTACATACATAGAGATGTACTATCCATGGCTGAAGTTATAGGACATGTGACATGGATAAATTGCTCAGGAGATCGAAGGAGCATCCAGAAGCTATGGAAACCAGAGATTTCACAAGAAAGTTCCAATAGAAAGTGTCATCGATGAGGTTACATGGAGGCAGCAGGACGAGCTGCTCATGAGGAACGGTACATGATTTGTCCCAACCACTTTCCACAACCCTGACTTTATGCCATTTAATGCGTCACAGCAACCTAGGTGGCAGAATGTATGGAGGCATATTCACATCTGTGCTGGAGGCTCCATTCTGAGCTCATCAAAAACAGTGAAGAGAAAACTCCTACGTGCAGGACTTATTCTCCACTAAAAAATGCAAACAGGTTTCATGGTAGTCAATGGGATCTGTTTGGTTCCATTCCTGTCAATTATGTGCCAAATCCGGCATTTCCACTCCTAAAATGGAGCAGAAGAACAGAAATAAGTAACGCTAGTGTGAAAGAGGCCTTACCTTTTATACTGCGGGTCAGTACAATAAGGGTATAGTTTTCTGTGTTATATATTTAATGTTTTCTCTTTTTTGGACTGCTGAAAGCCATAACGGTTTTATATTTTTGTCCAACAACTGAGCTGTGGGGGTTGATGTTTTTTGCAGGACAAGTTGTAGCGTTCATTAGGCTCCATTCACACGTCCGCTAAATGGGTCTGCATCTGTTCCGCAATTTTGCAGAACAGGTGCGGACCCATTAATTTACAATGGGGCCGGAATGTGCTGTCTGCATCCGCAATTGCGGACAAGAAAAGGCATTTTTCTATGAGAGTGCCGGCGATGTGCGGCCAGCAAAATGCGGAACACACATTGCCGGTGTCCGTGTTTTGCGGATCCGCAAAACACATAAGGACATGTAAATGGACCCTTATTCAGTTTTTGAGAGGAGGGCTGAACAGTATGTACCATGCAGCGTAAATTAAATATGACCTGTATACTACGGGTCATCAATGACGCTGCAATATCAAATAGGTCATTTTTATATTGGCTTGGTTTTCAAGTTTTCTGCTATAGTCATCTCACAAGGAGGTTTGTGCCTGCAATCCTTTGATTGCTTACACACTGCACTACTTGTGGGCCCAACAGACTTCTGTATTTGGCCAACCAAAAGACCATGGTTAGGACTTTTGCCATAGCAACCACTGGACCCCACAATCACATTGCATGCAAAGGTGATGCCTTCTTAGATGTTGAGGTTACTACTGACCATGGTATGCAAGGGGTTAAAGTTTGGGGATTGGCTTTAATGCCTGATCAGGGCTGTTAAACTTGAAGTTCAGCTGCACATAAGGGCCCATTCACACAGTGGAATTAAGTTGCGGCCACACTGTCATAATTCCGCCAGAACATGTCCCTTCTCGGGGCAGTGTCCAGAAGGACGCCCCCTGAAGCCGCTGGGGGTGTCCGGTTGCAGCTTGGCTACATTTGATGTAGCTAAGCCACAAGAGTCTACAAGCAGGGATGCCCAACCCAAGGCTCTCAAGCTGTTGCTAAACTACAACTCCCAGCATGCCCAGACTGCCTACAGCAGGGCATGGTGGGAGTTGTAGTTTTACAACAGCTGGAGAGCCGCAGGTTGGCCATGCCTGGTCTACAGCATTCAGTGGTGAACAACAGCGTTAAAATCTGCCATGTGAACGGGTCCTTACCGAAGGCTCCCACTACAGATACCACAGTACTAGTACAGCTCCTGTGCCATCTATATGCCATTCTTTTAGATAGGTTTGCGGCATCAGGTTGCTTACCAGGAAGCGGGAAGGTGACCTGTCACCAGATTTTTAATGACTAAACTGACGGCACAATACAGCACTTGTAAAAAGCATTCCAGACATGCTGTTAAAACAGATCCTGGCTGAAAAACAGGTCAAAATGCTGTAGATATGTTATATAGCAGTAATGATGGCGGTTGTGCCGAGGTGAGGTTACTCTGTACTGCTCTCTTCTGCATTACACTCCGGGAGCATCCATCTGCACCAAATGCCTGGAGCACACCAGGGAAGGGGGCACTACGGAGGAATGGGCGCAATACGTCCTGCAGACCTTCAGCACCGCCCCATGACTCCATATATACGATTTACATACAACACGAAACCCGCAAAATAAAATAAAAAAAGACCGTCATCCGTGTGATGTCCTAATCCATGTCTGTTCCGCAAAACGATAAAATATGTCCTATTCTCTGACACAAAATGCGGACCACGTGAAGTCAATGGGTCCTAAAAAACGCAAAACGGATATGGCCTAAAGGTGTCACAAAAACAACCGAGCAAGTTTGCATGCTGGTAGACGTAGTTTCACAACAGCTGGGGTGTTGAAGGTTGCTGACCCCTGTCAGGGCGGAAGTCTACTCCAGCAAGGAGCTGGCCTCGATTTCTAGTGTAATGTGCGCCACTTTTTGTACAAGCGGCAGAAGGTGTGTTGGAAAAAGCGAAAATAAAAATAAGCTAAGTTTGTCATAAAGCAGCACTTCAGACAGAACGCTGGCGCAACAGCGATGTCCCACGCACTGCTGAGGCCAGCGATTGGCTGTATGGTGTGAAAGGGACATGTAGTCAGGAAGATGACATCCGAAGCGCGTCGCTAGGACTGACAGGGGTAAAAACGGTTGATTTTTATTTTATGACATTTACTGCCAGGTTTTTTACATCTCTGACAACCCCTTTCATGTAGCCTTACATAATATTACCTAGTCCCTGTCAGGCCAGCAAACCACAGGCATCTATAGTGACAGAATGCCGCAGGACAAGCTGTCCACCCACCACACATGGCCATTGGCTGAGGTATTTACTGAGGTAAAAAGCCCATAGCTGCATCAACCCAACTCCAAAAACCACCTCAGCTGTATGGGCCCCAAATGGCAGTGACCAGAGACTCCCCCTGCAGACCCCATGTGATGTGCTGCCCCCTCAGCCCGCAGCCTGCGCTGCCCACGGTGTCATTACACCTAGCACTACTGGCGGGAAACTCAAACCCAGCTCCGTACGTGCAGCAGTCTGAGGTGACTGTGGGACCCGCACCCAGCTCCAGTGCAGCATCCTGAGGTGACCGGGGGACCCGCACCCAACTCCAGTGGGGCAGTCTCAGGTAACCGTGTGACCCGCACCCAGCTCTAGTGGAGCAGCCTGAGGTGACCGGGGGACCCAGCTCCAGTGGGGCAGTCTCAGGTAACCGTGTGACCCGCACCCAGCTCCAGTGCAGCAACCTGAGGTGACCGTGGGACCCGCACCCAGCTCTACCTTTGCCGTCCATGTCCTGCACGTAGTCCCCCCGGTAGTGGTTGCAGCTAAGCTTCTGCTCCAGACTAAAGCCGCGGATGCTG
Source organism: Bufo gargarizans (assembly GCF_014858855.1). Lineage (NCBI taxonomy): Eukaryota > Metazoa > Chordata > Amphibia > Anura > Bufonidae > Bufo > Bufo gargarizans. Next base: position 575,915,542 of record NC_058080.1, on the reverse strand, counting down.
ACCATGTCGTCCACGTCAGACAGATCGTCGCTCTCCGCGTACTGGGTCCGGCTGATGGTCCGCTGCGGGGAGAAGACACAAGACGAGCTCAGACCTTCAATCATATCTGCACAGGTCGTACATCGATTATCAGGCATCGCTCAGTGCATACTGGGGGGTTGTCATTGTCAGACAACCATCGTAGGTCATTGGAAGCCTTTTCTTCAGCAGTGACACCCACCAGCTCGTCAGCGCCGCACGGGACATTTAAACGCCATGTGCGTGCGGGGATATAAACAAGGAAGAGGGGCCGTGTAATGTGAGCCGCACACTCGGGGCCTGTCTCCTGCAGGGAGGAGTTGCTCGGGCAGCCAGCAGGGACAGCCACAGCCGTACGGTCACACCATAACAAAGCCATGCGAGGAGCCAGCCACACAAAGGACCTCCCGCACCGGGGACCCCGCTACACACCAGTCTTCTTCCTGATGCTTTCTTTGCCTCCATGTTAGTGATGGAGCAGTGGCCTCCAGAGTTATAGGCTCGGCGGTCTGCCGCGCATGGTGATGGGACGATCGCTCTGGCGGAGAGGCAGCGGCACCACGCACAGGACAATAAAAAGTTACTGATCCCCGCTCCGCAAACTACAAGGAAGCGGTGCAGGCTGCGTGGCCGCTGACGTCAGACACTACAGAAGGTAACTGGCTCCGGACGCAGCAGGTGCCACATGACTGGGAAGTTTGCCGCGAACACGCGTGGGCTGCTGGTAATAGTGAATCAGACATTTGCTGACACTCGAAATCCTTTTCCTATTGATGTTTTGGCCGGTCACGGGGGCTGGCTGTGCGCAGGCGCAGTAGCTGCTCTCGCCTTTATTTGTTATGACTGGTGTGTGCAGTGTGCAGCTCTGTAGTTTCCACAACAGCGCTCTGGAGGGGCTTGGCTTATCTCCGGCTGTCCACGCCCCCTGCTGCATGTGGTTCTGTTGTGTTTCCTCATGGTTGTTTTTGTCTGAGAGGAAGATCGGTGTATCAGGGGGGCTGTATGTGGACTGCGGTGTATCGGGGGGCTGTATGTGGACTGCGGTGTATCGGGGGCTGTATGTGGACTGCGGTGTATCGGGGGGCTGTATGTGGACTGCGGTGTATCAGGGGGGCTGTATGTGGACTGCGGTGTATCAGGGGGGCTGTATGTGGACTGCGGTGTATCAGGGGGGCTGTATGTGGACTGCGGTGTATCAGGGGGGCTGTATGTGGACTGCGGTGTATCAGGGGGGCTGTATGTGGACTGCGGTGTATCAGGGGGGCTGTATGTGGACTGCGGTGTATCAGGGGGGCTGTATGTGGACTGCGGTGTATCAGGGGGGCTGTATGTGGACTGCGGTGTATCAGGGGGGCTGTATGTGGACTGCGGTGTATCAGGGGGGCTGTATGTGGACTGCGGTGTATCAGGGGGGCTGTATGTGGACTGCGGTGTATCAGGGGGGCTGTATGTGGACTGCGGTGTATCAGGGGGGCTGTATGTGGACTGCGGTGTATCAGGGGGGCTGTATGTGGACTGCGGTGTTATCAGGGGGGCTGTATGTGGACTGCGGTGTATCAGGGGGGCTGTATGTGGACTGCGGTGTATCAGGGGGGCTGTATGTGGACTGCGGTGTATCAGGGGGGCTGTATGTGGACTGCGGTGTATCAGGGGGGCTGTATGTGGACTGCGGTGTATCAGGGGGGCTGTATATGGACTGCGGTGTAGTTGGGCTGTATAGTTTGGTGTAGGTGTACTGGGGTGAGGATGAGTTGTGTACTGGGGTGTAGCAGGGCTGTATACTGGGTACAGTGTCGGAATGGGGTACTTATGGCCCACCAGTGTAACTGATTCTGGGGGCCCACCTTAGGGCTCCTGCACAAATTTTATATTTTTTTCCCATGTCCGTACTGTTCACTTCAATGGCTGTATGTCCTAGGGTTGTTTCGTTACCAAAATTTTGATTTGGTTTCGATACCATAAAAAAGTATTGCGATTCTCGATACCACGCGAAAATAATTAAACTAAAAAAAAAAGCAGAGTGCATTACACATTTTATGGAACGTCTGGCTCATAATCAAACAGTCCGATCCTATTTTTTGGGGGGGGACAAGGAGACAAAAAAAATGGCGAATCGCTGTTTTTTTTTTATGTTCTGGCGGTCATCTCAGGAGATTTTTTAAAATATTTTAATAGTTTGGACTTTTCGGACGTGGCGATATGTGATATGTTTATTGTTAATATATACCCAGCCGTCAGACCCCCATCAATCCGACACTTATCACCTGCCGTGTCATAGCTGTTTCAACTTTTAACATTTCCTATCCTTAAAGGTTTTCTTTGGGTGTAAAAAATAAATAAAATTTAACCCGTAGATGTAAAGCGCAGACATCCCTGACTAAGGGCCCTTTCACACCTGCGTTATAGTCTTCCGGCATAGAGTTCCGTCGTCGGGGCTCTATGCCGGAAGAATACTGATCAGGATTATCCTAATGCATTCTGAATGGACAGTCCGTCCTTCAGGATGCATCAGGATGTCTTCCATTCCGGAACGGAACGTTTTTTGGCCGCAGCAAATAGCGCAGCATGCTGCGCTTTTTGCTCCGGCCAAAAATCCGGAACACTTGCCGCAAGGCCGGATCCGGAATGAATGCCCATTGAAAGGCATTGATCCGGATCCGGCCTTAAGCTAAACGTCGTTTCGGCGCATTGCCGGATGCGACGTTTAGCTTTTTCTCAATGGTTACCATGGCTGCCGGGACGCTAAAGTCCTGGCAGCCATGGTAAACTGTAGTGGGGAGCGGGGAGCAGCATACTTACCATCCGTGCGGCTCCCGGGGCGCTCCAGAGTGACGTCAGGGCGCCCCAGGCGCATGGATGACGTGATCGCATGGATCACATGATCCATGCGCATGGGGCGCTCTGACGTCATTCTGGAGCGCCCCGGGAGCCGCACGGACTGTAAGTATGCCGCTCCCCCGCTCCCCACTACTACTATGGCAACCAGGACTTTAATAGCGTCCTGGGTGCCATAGTAACACTGAAAGCATTTTGAAGACGGATCCGTCTTCAAATGCTTTCAGTACACTTGCGTTTTTCCGGATCCGGCGTGTAATTCCGGCAAGTGGAGTACACGCCGGATCCGGACAACGCAAGTGTGAAAGAGGCCTTAAGGACCAGCGCCGTGATCCGCAGCAGGGGTCCGGCAGTCACTAATAGCCGGACCCCTGCTGCATGCACCAGCATCGGTGAAATCACAGATGCCGGTGCATTAACCCTTGATGTGCCGCGACACCTGCGATGTCCTTGCGGGTATCGGTGCTGTGACGGGGACCCAACTCAATGGCATGGAAGGCAGCCGGATACCTTCCTTAGGCATCATGGCTGCCTTCCAGGAGAGCCTGTGAGATCCAGCCCCCTGGATCTCGAGGAAAAAAAGGTTGTAAGTGTATTACAGTGTGTAATACACTTACAGCCAATGCATGACAATACAGAAGTATTGTGATGCATTGTAAAGGGGATCAGACCCCCAAAATTTAAAGTCCCAGAGTGGGACAAAATATAAAGTGTAAAAAAAAAAAAAAAGTTTTACAAAAAATTTAAAAGTTTGAAGTAAAAAAATAAAAAAGCGTCCTTTTCCCAAAATAGGAAAAAAAAAAGGAAAGTAGACAAATTAGGTATCTTCGCATCCGTATCGACCAACTCTATAAAAATAACCCCTCAAATGAACACCGTCAAAAAATAAAAACTGCTAAAAAAAACTATTTTGTCACCTTACATCACTTAAAGTGAAACACCAAGCGATCAAAAAGGCATATGCCCCCCAAAATGGTACCAATCTAACTGTCACCTCATCCCGCAAAAAATTATACCCTAACTAAGACAATCACCCAAAAAAAAAAAAAACTGGTTCTAAGGCCTTTATTGCGCGGGTGCAATGCGTTTTGCATGCGCGTGATAAAAAAACTGAATGTGATACCCAGACCTGAACTTCTTCACAGAAGTTCAGGTTTGGGTTCAAGGTTGTGTAGATTGTATTATTTCCCCTTATAACATGGTTATAGGGGAAAATAATAGCATTCTGAATACATAATGCTAAGTAAAATATAGCTGGAGGGGTTGGGTTAAAAAAATAAAAGCCGAAATTAGACTTACCGGTAATTCATTTTCCACAAATCCACCATGACGGCCCAGAGAGATTGACCCCTGACCTCTGTAGGGAGAGGAACGGAGATAGGTTTAAAAGGACCCCTCCCACCACCATTCACCAGTGAGTTCCAGATTATAGTGCCACAATCACCAGTTAACAAGTGAAACAACCAAGTGTTTTTTTTTTTTTTTGTTTTTTTTTTTTTTGTATTAAGTCATACCAAATTATTGGAGTAAAAAAGTATTTTTGGGGTGGGATGTCATGGTGGATTCGTGGAAAATGAATTACCGGTAAGTCTAATTCCGGCTTTCCACTTCACCACCATGACGGCCCAGAGAGACATAACAAATCATATACGTCTTAGGTCTGTAGGACCTTGCGACCAAAAGCCAGGTCAGAGGACGTGGATAAGTCAAGTCTATAATGTTTAATGAAGGTGTTTACACTAGACCAGGTTGCAGCCTGGCATATTTGATCTAGGGAAGCTCCTGCCCTTTCAGCAAAAGAGGCCGATATGGCTCTCGTAGAGTGAGCCCGAATGACCTCTGGACAACTGATGCCTTCGATCTTGTAGCAGTCTGTAATAGTTTGTTTTACCCATCTGGCAATGGTAGATCTGGAAGCTGCCTTCCCCTTATTTTGACAACAGAAGAGCACTAGCAAGTTGTCCACCTTCCTCAGATCTCTAGTGACCTCTAGGTATTTTAGCACTGTTCGTTTAGCGTCCAGGGTATGGAAACGTTCTTCTCCAGAATTCTTAGGGTTTTCACAGAAGGAGGGAAGAATGATCTCCTGGTTCCTATGGAAGTCTGTTACTACTTTAGGTAAAGACGTCGGGTCTAGTCTCAAGGTGACACGGTCCTCCTGTATTGTGAGGTATGGTTGTCTTATTGACAATGCTTGGATCTCGCTAAATCTTTTTGCTGATTTTATAGCAATAAGAAAAGCAGTCTTCTGAGAAAGATGCTTCAGAGAACTTGAGTCCAAGGGTTCGTAAGGCGGACCAGTCAGTCCGTTAAGGACAGTGTTTAAGTCTCAGGTAGGCACCTTTGATTTAAGAGAAGGTCTTAGTCTGGCTGCAGATCTCAGGAATTTTTGGATCCATCTATGGCTGGCTAATTCGGAATCGAAATATGCACTAAGTGCTGAGACCTGGACTCTAAGGGTAGAAGGACTTAAAGGGGTTCTGCACTTTTAATTAACTGATGATCTATCCTCTGGATAGATCATCAGCTTCTGATCGGCGGGGGTCCGACACCCGGGACCCCCGCCGATCAGCTGTTTGAGAAGGCAGCGGCGCTCCAGCAGCGCCGCGGCCTTCTCACTGTTTACCGCCGGGCCGCCCGCCCACTGACGTCACGACTTGTATCAACTACAGTGGGCGTGGCTAAGCTCCATTCAAGTGAACAGAGCTTAGCCGTGTCCACTCTAGTTGATACAAGTCGTGACGTCAGTGGGCGGGCGGCCCGGCGGTAAACAGTGAGAAGGCCGTGGCGCTGCTGGAGCGCCGCTGCCTTCTCAAACAGCTGATCGGCGGGGGTCCCGGGTGTCGGACCCCCGCCGATCAGAAGCTGATGATCTATCCAGAGGATAGATCATCAGTTAATTGAAAGTGCAGAACCCCTTTAACCCAGACTCTAGGCCCTTCTGCAGGAAATCCAAAATCTTTAGTATATTCGGTTTGGTCTGGGGCTTCGTCACCTAACCAGGTACAGAATTTCTTCCAGATTTTAAAATAAATGGCGTTTGTCACCTTCTTTCTGCTGGCCTTCAAGGTAGAAATAACCCCTTCAGAGAGACCTCTACGTCTTAGAAGGTTGGACTCAGGATCCAAGCTGAGAGATTGAAGATTTCCGGATGGGATGGAGAACCGGCCCCTGGATCAGGATATCCTTCCTCTTTGGGAGAATAAAGGCTTCCTGTGGGGAGAGTTTGGTTAGAACCAAGAACCAGCTCCTCTTGGGCCAGTACGGAGTGACCAAGATTACTCTGTTACTCTGGGGATTAATGGGAACGGAGGGAAGGCATATGCAATGTCCCAGTTCCAGTGTAGGGAGAAGGCGTCGATCGCTAGGGGCCTGTCCCTTGGGTTTAGGGAGCAAAAGGTTGATACCTTTGCGTTTATTCTTGTAGCAAATAGGTCTACCAGAGGGAGGCCCCACCTCTGGACAATCAGATTGAAGACGTCCCTGTTTAGAGACCATTCCCCCTGGTCTATGGTAGTCCTGCTGAGGAAGTCTGCTGCACAGTTTAGGCTTCCTTTTAAATGAATTGCAGATATCGACTTTACGTTCCTTTCCCCCCAGAGGAAGATCTTTTTGGACAGACCCTCTAGTTTCAGGGACCGAGTGCCCCCCTGATGTTTGAGGTAGGACACGGTCGTTACATTGTCTAAATCAGGGGTGCACAACCTGCGGCCCGGGGGCCACATGCGGCCCTTGATACCATTCTGTGCGGCCCCAACCATCTGGTAACAGACATGTATGCCTATGTCTTGTGGCTGCTCACATGCATTTTTCATGTATTTCTCCCATTAGATGGGAGTCCTGGAAGTGTAACTAGACATTAATGTTATATAATGTGTGTTCAATATGCCATAAGTACAATATTTCAGTTGTTAATACACCTTTAAATTTTAATTTCGGCCCTCGTCATTGGTTCAGTCTGGCAATGTGGCCCCCAACCAGGAAACGTTGTGCACCCCTGGTCTAAATAGACCTTTATATGTTGGTTTCTTAATTTTGGAACGGCTACTTGTATTGTCTCCCAAACTGCCCTGAGTTCCGTGTAGTTTGAAGACTGAGCAGCAATATTTGGAGGCCAGTCTCCCTGGTAGAGATCGGGAAAAAAAATTGCGCCCCACCCCTTTATGCTGGCATCGGTATAAACATGCACTGCTGGGGTTCGGAACCAGACCATGTCCTTCGTTAAATTTTTTGTTTGAAGCCACCACCGGACTGAGGATTTTACATGGCCCGGGATCAGGATTTTCTTGTCTAAAGAGGATAGATTTTTGTCCCATTTCCTTAGAAGCCAGGACTGAAGGGTTCTGTAATGGGCCTGGCACCAGGGGACTGCTACTATGCAGGCCGTCATCTGCCCTAAGAGACTCATCGCTTCTCTGCACGAGAAAGAGCGACGTCCCAGGAAGGCCCTGATCGCTAACTGTAGGTTCTGAATTCTCTCTGCTGGAAGAAAGGTTGTCTGTTTGTTTTTCTGAATCTAACAGAACTCCCAGGAATTTTACCCTGGTATTTGGAACTAGGGATGACTTTTTTAGGTTTATCACCCAACCTAGGGATGTCAGAAGGGAGCAGAAGATGTCTCGGTCTGCTATGGACTGATCCACCGAGTTGGAAATCAGTAGAAAGTCGTCTAGGTAAGGAACGACTGTTACGCCCTGAGGCCTCAGGGAGGCGACCATCTCTACCACCAGCTTCGTGAAAATCCTTGGGGCTGAGGACAGCCCGAAGGGGAGAGCCACGAACTGGAAGTGGTGAACAGACCCTCTGTGATCCCTTACTGCAAACCGCAGGAACTTTGAGACAGGGAGTGAATAGGAACATGATAGTATGCGTCCTTTAAGTCGATTGTACAGAGGGACGCATCTTTTTGAATTAAAGGAATGGTGGAATTTAGAGATTCCATCTTGAATTTTTTGTATATAACAAATCTGTTTAGCCTCTTGAGGTTTATTATCATATGGAAGGAACCCCCTGGTTTCTTTACTAAGAAAAGGCTGGAGTAGAAACCTTGCCCCCGTTGAAGATCGGGAACAAGAATCACTACTCCCAAGTCCCGGAGATTCTGAACCTCTTTCCAAATCTGACTGTGCTGAAAGGGAGAAGGGTGGTGAGAAAATCAGAAACATATTCGGAGGGGAGGGGGGGGGAGATAACTCTATCCTGTAACCGTTTCTGACAAGATCTTGAGCCCAGAGGCTAGGAGAGGTCTCCTGCCACTGAGCAAAAAACTGGGATAGTCTTCCCCCTATCCTGGCGTCACTGCTTCTCACCTCCCTTGTTTTGGGAATTAAGGAGGAATCCTCTACCCCTCCCCCTTTTGGGTAACTCCAACGTCCGGATTTACCTTTACCACGAAAGGAGCTATTTTGGGAATATTGGCTACGAAAGGAAGTTTTCTTTTTAGTGGTCCTTTCCTCAGGGAACCCTTTCTTTTTGTCCGTAGCCTTCTCAAGGATTTTGTCCAGGACAGGACCAAACAAGTATTCCCCTGAGAAGGCTATAGAACATAACTTCATCTTGGAAGACATGTCGCCCGACCAAGATTTCATCCAAAGTGCCCGCCGGGCAGCATTGGACAAAGCGGCGTCCTTGGCTGAGAACCTAATTGTCTCTGCAGAGGCGTCCGCTAGAAAACCCGTGGCGGATTTTAGTAGAGGAATAGTATTGAGTACATTTTGGCCAAAGCGTAATAAGCCACTCACCACGTCAAGGTCGCCTTATTGAGTGGTCCCTAACACTAGTTCCTACCTTTTATGGGCCATGACAGCCACACAAAGTCCAGGGAGCGCAGGTACAGCATGCACGCCAAGCACACTCTGCTTTTAACCCCGTCCGGTGCCATTACAGCTTTCATCGGATCCAGGGATGCAAGTACCAACATGCATGCTGAGCCCACTATATACTTCTCCTGGAGCCAAGATGGCTACTAGTAGGTGCTATATAAGCAGACTCAGTTTTATACTGACTTTGTGTGGCTGTCATGGCCCATAAAAGGTAGGAACTAGTGTTAGGGACCACTCATTAAGGCGACCTTGACGTGGTGAGTGGCTTATTACGTTTTGGCCAAAATGTACACCAATGCCTTATTCAACATCCAGCATAAAGGCAGGGCAGAGTGCGATTGCATTTTGTGTTTTTGCGTTTGTATCTGTATTTCGCCATAGCAATCTGCACCTGCTAGGGGTTGTGCGGGCTGAATCCCCCATATTTTTTCTGAATAGCATCGAGTATCTGGTCCCTAGATGTCTTGTTAACTAGATGTCTTTCTAGTTCATTCAGCCACAGGTACATAGACCTGGCGACTGAAGTAGCAGCTATGTTTGTCTTGACGCTAAACATGGCTGCCTCCCAAGACTTTTTTTAATAAACTGTCAGCTTTCCTTTCCATAGTGTCCCTTAACTGACAGGAGTCCTCAAATGGAAGTGAGTTTTTTTTTTATTGACCTTGGCCACCTGGACGTCAATTCTAGGGACCTTGTCAAAAATCTTCAAATCTGACGGGTCAAACACAAGGCGGTTCCTGAACTCCTTGGAAATTCCCAGTTTCTTTTCAGGATGGGCCCATTCATCCATCACCATTTCCTTAATGTTTTCATTTATAGGGAAGACCCTGGAGCGTTTGACCTTCAACCCACCAAACATCTCCTCCTGAACTGTATGGGGTAGCTGGATGTCCTCCACCCCCATGGTATCCCTGACAGCCTTTAAAAGGTCACTCATCTCACTGGGGGTAAATAAATATTTCTTAGTGTCCTCGAGGATCTCGCCCTCGGATAGGGGGTCGTCGTCCTCTTTTTTTTAGAGGATGAGGCATCATCCTCTAGGTCTTCGGAGTCAGAAATATCCGCCATCCTGGGCTGTTTAGGTGGGCGAGACCCCCGGATATCTTCACGGAGGGAGGCCAGAGAAGACTTAACCTCCTCCTGAATCATGGATCTGAACTCCTGCATAATTGAGGGCTGTTCCTCTCTCACTAGTTTGGCAATGCAATCCATGCAAAGTTTATTTGTATAGTCATCAGGAAGCCGGACGGAGCACTGGATGCATCTGGCGGTCTTCTTTGACTTTTTTAGGCTACTTTCACACTTGCGGCAGTGTGATCCGGCGACGGAACTGGCCGCCCGATCTGCTGCTGACTGAAAGCATTTGTGAGACGGATCCGTCTTGTACATTTTTCTCATTTGTACCGATATGCGCATGCCGGAACGACGGATCCGGCATTCCGGTATTCTGAACGCCGGATCCGGCGCTAATGCATTCCTATGGGAAAAAATGCCGGATCCGGCGTTCAGGCATGTCTTCAGTTTTTTTCGCCGGAGAGAAAACCGTAGCATGCTACGGTTTTCTCTTTTGCCTGATCAGTCAAAACGACTGAACTGAAGACATCCTGATGCAAACTGAACGGATTACTCGCCATTCAGAATGCATGGGGATAAAACTGATCAGTTCTTTTCCGGTATAGAGCCCCTGTGATGGAACTCTATGCCGGAAAAGAAAAACGCTAGTGTGAAAGTACCCTTAAAGTTAGTTTGGCCTAAAGTGAGAGAGGCAGTCCATTAAATTTATGCCAGTCTGGTATAGGAGCATAACTTGGATGCAGTATACCAGCAGACCCCCAGGGGGAGGGGAAAAGTGAATACACTAGGATGCACCGCCCCCCCGCCCCCATCTGTGAAGCTGCCAGCTGCCCAAGTGGGCTACTCACGCAGGGGCGCTCTGGAGCGGTCTGGTCCTTTAGCTGCGGCTCCTTTGGCTGCAGCTCCATCTCCTGGTCCGACATGTCGGGTCAGCAAGCGATGCAGAGAGCGCAGCGGGGAAGAGTGCTGGGAGCATTTTATTATAGAGGCCCCGTCCACTTCCGGGTTTCACCGGCAACCCGGAAGTGACGTCAGACACGCGCGACTGCGCAGAACGTCCTTCCGGTCGGCTCCCCTACAGAGGTCAGGGGTCAATCTCTCTGGGCCATCATGGTGGTGAAGTGGAAAATTCAACTCCCCTTAATCCACTTGTTCGCACATCCGGCATCTCTTCTGTCTTCATCTGTGAGGAATAGGACCTTTGATTACGTCACTACGCTCATCACATGGTCCATCACCATGGTGATGGATACTGTGATGGACCATGTGATGAACGCAGTCCCCTGTCCCTGCCTACTTGCCTCGCAAGTCTTAGCGACAAGAGACAACTGGTCGACAAACCCTTAGGTAGGAAAGTGCAGTGAAGACAAACAACAAATGCAACAGGGAAGTCAAACAAGCCGCGTCAATAACCAATAGAGCAAAAAGGTACCGGAGGAGCAAGCAGAGGATCGTTAGGACAAGCCGAAGTCAGAACCAGGAGGGAACGCCAAGACCAAAGGATGAGACGGACTGGAAATCAGAAGCCAAGCAGGAACAACATATCGGGTAAGTAAATCGCCGGAAGGACCTCAATAATTGGCAATCTGTGGCCAGCAGATTGTCTGTTTTAAATAGGGCGCTAGTGGCGTTATGTGACGTGGCCAGCGTCACATGACTCCTGAGTTCCAATACAGCCAAGTGATCAGCTCGGCACGCCTCGGCCATCCCCGCCTCTTGGAACCACGCACAGAGTGCATCGTGACACTTGCTCTATAAAAATACTACATGATCTAACCTGTCAGATGAACGTTGTAAATAACCAAAAATAAAAACAGTGGCAAAACAGCTATTTTTTGTTAACTTGCCTCACAAAAAGTGTAATATAGAGCAACCAAAAATCATATGTACCCTAAAATAGTACCAACAAAACCGACACCTTATCCCGTAGTTTCCAAAATGGGATAACTTTTTTGGAGTTTATACTCTAGGGGTGCATCAGGGAGTCTTCAAATGGTACATGGCAGCTTAAAATTATCCCAGTGAAATCTGCTTTCCAAAAACCATATGGTGTTCCTTTCCTTCTGCGCCCTGCCGTGTGGCCGTACAGCAGCTTACGACCACATATGGGGTGTTTATGTAAACTACAGAATCGGGGCCATAAATATTGAGTTTTGTTTGGCTGTTAACCCTTGCTTTGTTACTGGAAAAGAATTGATTAAAATGGAAAATCTGCCAAAAGTGAAATTTTGAAATTTCATCTCTTTTCCATCAATTCTTGTCGAACAACTAAAGGGTTAACAAAGTTTGTAAAATCAGTTTTGAATACCTTAAGGCCTCTTTCACACGGCCGTTGCGGAAACATGCGGGTGCGTTGCGGGAACGCACATGTGCGGGTGCGTTTGCTTCACAGAAGTTCAGGTTTGGGTTAGGTGTTCTGTAGATTGTATTATTTTCCCTTATAACATGTTATAAGGGAAAATAATAGCATTCTGAATACAGAATGCATAGTAAAATAGCGCTGAAGGGGTTAAAAATAAATAAAAAATAATTTAACTCCCCTTAGTCCACTTGCTCGCGCAGCCGGCATCTCCTTCTGTCTTCATCTTAGCTCTGTGTAGCAATAGGACTTGTGGTGACGTCACTCCAGTCATCACATGATCCATCACCATGGTAAAAGATCATGTATGGATCATGTGATGACTGTGACGTCACCAAAGGTCCTTGTTGCTACACAGAGCTAAGATCAAGACAGAAGGAGATGCCGGCTACGCGATCAAGTGGACTAAGGTGAGTTAATTTTATTTATTTTTTACCCCTCCAGCCCTATTGTACTATGCATTCTGTATTCAGAATGCTATTATTTTCCCTTATAACCATGTTATAAGGGAAAATAATAATGATCAGGTCTCCATCTCGATCGTCTCCTAGCAACCGTGTGTGAAAATCTCACCGCATCCGCACTTGCTTGCGAATGCTTGCGATTTTCACGCAACCCCATTCACTTCTATGGGGCCTGCGTTGCGTGAAAAACGCACAAAGAGGAGCATGCTGCGATTTTAAAGCAACGCACAAGTGATGCGTGAAAATCACCGCTCATGTGAACAGCCCCATAGAAATTAATGGGTCAGGATTCAGTGCGGGTGCAATGCGTTCACTTCACGCATTGCACCCGCGAGGAATACTCGCCCGTGTGAAAGAGGCCTAAGGGCTGTAGTTTCTAAAATGGGGTCATTTTTGGGTGGTTTATATTATGTAAGCCTCACAAAGTGACTTAAATAAATGTTTTTGACTATGTTTTACCACTGTCATGAAGTACAATATGTGACGAGAAAACAGTCTCAGAATGGCCTGGATAAGTAAAAGCGTTTTAAAATTATCACCACATAAAGTGACACATGTCAGATTTGCAAAAAATGGCCTGGTCCTTAAGGTGAAAAATGGCAGGGTCCTGAAGGGGTTAAAAATCTGGCCCAAAATATGTGTCAAACTAAAATAGAAATGCTCATCTATTAAAGGTCCTGTGTCCACTTTTCTAGTTATCCTCTATCCACAGGATCTGGGATAACTAAGTGATCCGTGGGGGTCTGAACCCTGGAGCCCCCACTGATCCCCCTTCTTAATTGAGTGGCAGGTCGAACATAGGCCCTGCCTCTCTATCCATTCTCTATGGGGTCGCTGGAGATGGCGGAGTACAGCGCTGGCTATTTCCAGTGGTCCCAAAGAGAATTAATGGAGCAGCAGGGCATATGTGTGGCCTGCCCCACCATCAAAAAGGGGGAACAGGACTTGTTCCTGGAATCGGTGGGGGGTCGCAGAATCGGACCCCACTAATCATATAGTTATGCCCTATGGTGTGGAGAGGATAACTTGAAAACCTGGACAACCCCTTTAAATCCTCCACCACCAGTATCTCTCTACATGGCAGCAGTGATGCCTGTAAATACGGAATATGATCACTGCGCCATGTAAACCATACGTGTCAAAAGTGGAGAATGTAACGCAATGTGCAGAATTTTTCAGTCATAAGTCCAACCCCCTTTGCAGGTCATAACCTTTAACAAAGCCCAAGCAAAGGTGCTAGAGGAGCAACGTGAGCAAAGGGCACAAACTAAACTGAGGATCATAACTGAAACAGAGGCATTAGGGTCACCTGAGGCAGGGTAATACAGGGAGTGCAGAATTATTAGGCAAGTTGTATTTTTGAGGATTAATTTTATTATTGAACAACAACCATGTTCTCAATGAACCCAAAAAACTCATTAATATCAAAGCTGAATATTTTTGGAAGTAGTTTTTAGTTTGTTTTTAGTTTTAGCTATTTTAGGGGGATATCTGTGTGTGCAGGTGACTATTACTGTGCATAATTATTAGGCAACTTAACAAAAAACTAATATATACCCATTTCAATTATTTATTTTTACCAGTGAAACCAATATAACATCTCAACATTCACAAATATACATTTCTGACATTCAAAAACAAAACAAAAACAAATCAGTGACCAATATAGCCACCTTTCTTTGCAAGGACACTCAAAAGCCTGCCATCCATGGATTCTGTCAGTGTTTTGATCTGTTCACCATCAACATTGCGTGCAGCAGCAACCGCAGCCTCCCAGACACTGTTCAGAGAGGTGTACTGTTTTCCCTCCTTGTAAATCTCACATTTGATGATGGACCACAGGTTCTCAATGGGGTTCAGATCAGGTGAACAAGGAGGCCATGTCATTAGTTTTTCTTCTTTTATACCCTTTCTTGCCAGCCACGCTGTGGAGTACTTGGACGCGTGTGATGGAGCATTGTCCTGCATGAAAATCATGTTTTTCTTGAAGGATGCAGACTTCTTCCTGTACCACTGCTTGAAGAAGGTGTCTTCCAGAAACTGGCAGTAGGACTGGGAGTTGAGCTTGACTCCATCCTCAACCCGAAAAGGCCCCACAAGCTCATCTTTGATGATACCAGCCCAAACCAGTACTCCACCTCCACCTTGCTGGCGTCTGAGTCGGACTGGAGCTCTCTGCCCTTTACCAATCCAGCCACGGGCCCATCCATCTGGCCCATCAAGACTCACTCTCATTTCATCAGTCCATAAAACCTTAGAAAAATCAGTCTTGAGATATTTCTTGGCCCAGTCTTGACGTTTCAGCTTGTGTGTCTTGTTCAGTGGTGGTCGTCTTTCAGCCTTTCTTACCTTGGCCATGTCTCTGAGTATTGCACACCTTGTGCTTTTGGGCACTCCAGTGATGTTGCAGCTCTGAAATATGGCCAAACTGGTGGCAAGTGGCATCTTGGCAGCTGCACGCTTGACTTTTCTCAGTTCATGGGCAGTTATTTTGCGCCTTGGTTTTTCCACACGCTTCTTGCGACCCTGTTGACTATTTTGAATGAAACGTTTGATTGTTCGATGATCACGCTTCAGAAGCTTTGCAATTTTAAGAGTGCTGCATCCCTCTGCAAGATATCTCACTATTTTTGCCTTTTCTGAGCCTGTCAAGTCCTTATTTTGACCCATTTTGCCAAAGGAAAGGAAGTTGCCTAATTATGCACACCTGATATAGGGTGTTGATGTCATTAGACCACACCCCTTCTCATTACAGAGATGCACATCACCTAATATGCTTAATTGGTAGTAGGCTTTCGAGCCTATACAGCTTGGAGTAAGACAACATGCAAAAAGAGGATGATGTGGTCAAAATACTAATTTGCCTAATAATTCTGCACTCCCTGTAGTGGGTATCCTGGAGCAGAGGTAGGGGGACAACTGGAGAAGAGGCAATATTAGTGGTGCATTTAGAGTGGGGGCATCTGAAGCTGTGGCACTAATGGGGGTGCACCCAAAGCTGAGGCATTGGGGGGACCTAGGGCAGAGTCCCCCCTAATGCCACTCTGAACTCTACATTACCATACTTACTAGAAGGCACTTATGGGGGATATCTGTGGATGACGCACTTATGGGGGATATCTGTGGATGACGCACTTATGGGGGATATCTGTGGATGACGCACTTATGGGGGATATCTGTGGATGACGCACTTATGGGGGATATCTGTGGATGACGCACTTATGGGGGATATCTGTGGATGACGCACTTATGGGGGATATCTGTGGATGACGCACTTATGGGGGATATCTGTGGATGACGCACTTATGGGGGATATCTGTGGATGACGCACTTATGGGGGATATCTGTGGATGACGCACTTATGGGGGATATCTGTGGATGACGCACTTATGGGGGATATCTGTGGATGACACATATACAGGTCCTTCTAAAAAAATTAGCATATTGTGATAAAGTTCATTATTTTCTGTAATGTACTGATAAACATTAGACTTTCATATATTTTAGATTTATTACACACAACTGAAGTAGTTCAAGCCTTTTATTGTTTTAATATTGATGATTTTGGCATACAGCTCATGAAAACCTAAAATTCCTATCTAAAAAATTAGCATATTTCATCCGACCAATAAAAGAAAAGTGTTTTTAATACAAAAAAAGTCAACCTTCAAATAATGTTCAGTTATGCACTCAATACTTGGTCGGGAATCCTTTTGCAGAAATGACTGCTTCAATGCGGCGTGGCATGGAGGCAATCAGCCTGTGGCACTGCTGAGGTGTTATGGAGGCCCAGGATGCTTCGATAGCGGCCTTAAGCTCATCCAGAGTGTTGGGTCTTGCGTCTCTCAACTTTCTTTTCCCAATATCCCACAGATTCTCTATGAGTCTATGGGGTTCAGGTCAGGAGAGTTGGCAGGCCAATTGAGCACAGTAATACCATGGTCAGTAAACCATTTGCCAGTGGTTTTGGCACTGTGAGCAGGTGCCAGGTCGTGCTGAAAAATGAAATCTTCATCTCCATAAAGCTTTTCAGCAGATGGAAGCATGAAGTGCTCCAAAATCTCCTGATAGCTAGCTGCATTGACCCTGCCCTTGATAAAACACAATGGACCAACACCAGCAGCTGACATGGCACCCCAGACCATCACTGACTGTGGGTACTTGACACTGGACTTCAGGCATTTTGGCATTTCCCTCTCCCCAGTCTTCCTCCAGACTCTGGCACCTTGATTTCCGAATGACATGCAACAGTCCAGTGCTGCTTCTCTGTAGCCCAGGTCAGGCGCTTCTGCCGCTGTTTCTGGGGAATGCGGCACCTGTAGCCCATTTCCTGCACACGCCTGTACACGGTGGCTCTGGATGTTTCTACTCCAGACTCAGTCCACTGCTTCCGCAGGTCCCCCAAGGTCTGGAATCGGTCCTTCTCCACAATCTTCCTCAGGGTCCGGTCACCTCTTCTCGTTGTGCAGCGTTTTCTGCCACACTTCTTCCTTCCCACAGACTTCCCACTGAGGTGCCTTGATATAGCACTCTGGGAACAGCCTATTCGTTCAGAAATTTCTTTCTGTGTCTTACCCTCTTGCTTGAGGGTGTCAATGATGGCCTTCTGGACAGCAGTCAGGTCGGCAGTCTTACCCATGATTGCAGTTTTGAGTAATGAACCAGGCTGGGAGTTTTTAAAAGCCTCAGGAATCTTTTGCAGGTGTTTAGAGTTAATTAGTTGATTCAGATGATTAGGTTAATAGCTCGTTTAGAGAACCTTTTCATGATATGCTAATTTTTTTAGATAGGAATTTGGGGTTTTCATGAGCTGTATGCCAAAATCATCAATATTAAAACAATAAAAGGCTTGAATTACTTCAGTTGGTGAGTAATGAATCTAAAATATATGAAAGTCTAATGTTTATCAGTACATTACAGAAAATAATGAACTTTATCACAATATGCTAATTTTTTTAGAAGGACCTGTATAGCATAAGATGCTATATATGTGCCCTCCACAAATATCCCCCATAAGTGCGTCATCCACAGATATCCCCCATAAGTGCGTCATCCACAGATATCCCCCATAAGTGCGTCAGCCACAGATATCCCCCATAAGTGCGTCAGCCACAGATATCCCCCATAAGTGCGTCATCCACATTACATCCACATCTGCAGATAAGTTTAATAAAAGTAAAAAATGATAAAGATAAAATGAAATAATAATCAAGATCCAAATAAAAGAAAGTACATATAAAAGTATGTAAAAACACACTCTGGGCTCGGCCCACGAATGTAAGGGCGCTGTGCCTGTGCTGCGGACCGCAAATAGCGGTCCGCAATGCACGGATACAGACCACGGGGCAGCTGCATGATGATCGTGGACCCATTCACTTGAATGGGGTTCGCGATCCGCATCGGACTGCCTGCACTGCAAAAAAGTAGTGCATGTTGAAGTGAATGGGTCCATGATGCGGGCTGCACATGGCCGTGTGCAGCCCGCATCATGGACCCATTCACTTCAGTGGGTCTAGGATCCGGGATATGAGTGCTACAGTGTGCTTCCGTGGTGCTTCTGGCTGTGCCTCCGCACCGTAAAAAAGTAGTGTGTGTGGAGGCACAGCCAGAAGCACCGCGGATGCACTCATATCCCAGATCCTGGACCCATTGAAGTGAATGGGTCCTTGATACGGGCTGCACACGGCTAGTGCCCGTATATTGCGGTCCGCCATATGTGGCCTGCAATATGGCAACAGCGGGCCCACGGTCATGTGCATGAGCCCTAATAGTCCTCACTGGTACTGTTGACGCAATATTTTAGGTTTTAAAAATGTGGCTCTCAAAATAAATTTCAATCGTGGTTTTGGCAATATTTGGCTCAGTTGACAAAAAAGTTTGCCCACCACTGTTCTAGTGAAAGGTGTGGGTCTCAGCACAAGGACCACCAACCATCAAAGCCTGGCCAGGTGATAAGTGCAAATCAAGTAGTTGTCACCTTTCTCTGTAGACCAAGCAGCCATCCATCCTCCAGCCAGCAGAGGGCGCAGGAGGACTTTAAGGACATTTGCCTGGTGCAGGACGTGAGAGGCAATGACACCACGCTCCCGACGCTCTGCACGCTGTGACTGGTTGGCGGAAGGAGCGCTGTAGCTGGTTGGCAGAAGTGAGGCCACTATTGCTATGAGTCAGTCTTGAGGGAAAACGCCGGTAACGCCCTCTCTGGCCGAGGCCTGCGGTGCTGGCAGCAGCTCTCTCCCCAGTAGGCTCTCTCGTTCCTCGGCGCTTACCATGAGGCGGGTGGACGAGCTGCACTAGTCTGTGGGCAAATGTTACCGGAGCGCAGTCCAGTACCACAGAGATCCCGCCCGCGGCCCCAGCAGCAGCAGGAGGTGAAGGAGGAGGAGTTGTCCTACCCTGAGTGGATTAGCCGGAGCTACGTGGAGCTCATGAGTCTGAACGAGCACTCGATGCAGGCGCTGTCCTGGAGGAAGCTCTACCTGAGCCGGGCCAAGCTCAAAGCCTCCAGCCGCACCTCGGCGCTCCTCTCCGGATTCGCCATGGTAAGGGAGCCGCTCTCAAGGTTACCCCTTGTCATTGCACGGACGTGCGTTTTATTAGGAGAATGTTTAACGCTCCGGATGAGTGAAGAGAAGCAGCAACCTGGTCTCATGTGTAGAAGTGCCTGCTGCTTGGGTGGTGACTGGAGGAGAAGCCTGCACGGAGGGAGGCAGTGGCTTCTCACGGGCTGCTATGTGATGGGTGAAGTTGGATGGCACATGAGTGTTGGCAGCAGGCTGTGTTTCCGCCTCCCCCTCATCATGTTCCTCTTTTCCCCCGTTTGTGCCTGACATTATGTTGTCAGCTGTCGCTAAGTGACTGTTCACACTTGTCATACTAGGAGTACAACTGTCTAATGAGCCCATTCATTACAGCCTGGTGTCAGTGACTGGCAAAGGCTTTGTGTTTCTTCCCCCTCTATGGTGACAGGCTTTACAAGTGCCCCATTTCTCGTCATTTTAACAAAGTATGGGCTCATGCACACGACTGGGGTTTATGTCTGCATTCATTTGTGAAGGGGTGGGAAAAAAAATGTCTTTAGGCTCTCAGCCGACATCCGTGTTTTGAAGATCCGCAAAAACGTCAACGGCCGTCTGCATGAGCCCCATTTCTGAGGAACTGAGTTGCGACACGGGATGATTCGCCCATAGACATCATTAGTTACGTGCTGACATTTAAAGGGCATCCTTCACAGGTGGCATATGGGGGTCTAAACTCTGGAGTGGCAGGGCAGCACAGCCCCATTTAGGTCAGGTGGGGATGCAGCTGATGTTTAACCCCTCAGATACCATTGTTAATTGCAACCACATAGTGCAAGGGTGGTCCAGTGGGCTCCTCTACAACACGTTTGTGGGACACTGATGGCTTTCCGTAGAAGCCGGGACCCTAAAGATGTCTTAGCCAAATAGGTTATCTGTTGGCGGGCATCATACACTGCAGACATCTTACAGTGTATCATTGCAACAGTAACAAACCATACCACATGGGTCTGTTCACACAGGGGATTATGACGCTGTCAAAATCTGCCTTGTATACGGCGGCAGAAATCGCAGTGATTATTCAGTTTGGATGCCGCAGACCTTCTTGTGTCTTAGCTCGACTGAATGGAGCTAAACCCAAAGCTGACATCTTCTGCCACCCCAAGCGGAGGCCGCCTGGACACTGTCATGAATGGACATGTTGTGGCTTTAGGCTAGGTCTACATGATGACACTTGTTGCACCAATGTCGCACAACAATTTTTGTGATGGTAGTCTATGGTGTCGCATTGCGACATACTGCGACGCGACAGTCGCAGAAAAATCCATCCCAAATGCGACACCATAGACTACTATTATAAAAATTCTCGTGCGACAAATGTCGTTGTGTAGACCTAGCCTTAAACCGTTAACCTGTGAACTGTAGACACCACGTGGCCGTCGGCAAATTTTTGTCGCAATGCAAATTCCACCGTATGAGCTGACACTAAATGTAATGCATTATTTATCCTGCATGCCAACAAAAAAAGCAGAATTGTATTTTTCAATCCCCCCTTTCCAAAAAAGGGCTAAAAGTTAATAAAACCCTATGTATCTGAAAGTCAGAGAAATGGAAAAAAAATATTTTTTTCCCCACTACTAAAAGAATCATTAAACATTTTTTACTATATATTAGCCCCAAAATAGTGCATTAAAAATATAGTTCATACTGCAAAACACATCCCTCACTGCCAAAGAGTTAAAAAAAATATCCTGTACAGCTGCATCCCCCAAGGGGTTAAGTATTCATTCTGCAGTGACTATAGACGGTGCGGATGGTAGACTGTTTAATATAAGTACGGGGCGGTAACCGGAACTGGATAGTCCCTTTTGCACTAAATGGAATCGGTTTGACGGTGTCGATTCAGCCCAGTGTTTTTTGTTTGTTTTTTAAGCTAAAGTTTCTCAAGCTACTGCTGGATAAGGACAGGGGAAGAGACCTCTGGATCGGTGGGAGTCCGACTGTCGGATACCCACCGACCCTGCAGTTTCACAATTCTGATTAAGGCCTCATGCACACGAACATATATTCTTTCCGTGTCCGTTCCGATTTTTTGCGGACCGTATACGGGACCATTCATTTCAATGGGTCCGCAAAAAAAAAAAAAACAGAAGTTACTGTGTGCATTCCGTGTCCGTATCTCCGTTCCGCAAAAAATTAGAACATCTCCTATTATTGTCCACATTACGGACAATAATAGTAGTGTTCTATCAGGGGTCAGTTGTTCTGTTCCGCAAAATACAGAATGCACACGGACGTCATCCGTATTTTTTTGTGGATCCATTTTTTGCGGACCGCAAAACATACGGTCTTGTGCATGAGGCCTAAGTCAGAATTGGAGAATGACCACACCGCAGGCTCCGGTTATCTTAAGACCGCACTTTTTAGGGTACTTTCACACTTGGGTTGTTAATTCCGATTTTAAGATCCGGCAGATCCTTTCCGTTAGGATGTTGTTGTGTGAAATCAAAACGGGAAAAAATGGATCCGTCACCAGATACATTGAAAGTCAATTTTTTTGGGCTCCTAAAAATACGAATTCATCACCATTGACTTGCATTGTTTTCAGTGCCAGATCAATTTTTTTTCAGTTTTTATGGGCGGACACAAAAACGCAGTTTGCAGCGGTTTTCTGTCTAGTCACAAAACGCAATGCTAACAGAATGGAAGACATCCTGATTCATCCTGAACAGATCTTTCGATTCAGAATGCATGAGGGCTAAACGGAAGCATTTTTTTCCGATATTGAGATCCTCTGCCGGATCTTAATACCGAATAGCAAGGCAAGTGTGAAAGTAGCCTTAGTCAGTCTCCATTGATGATGGCTGTGGCTCGTGCGGTCCTAAATAGTTTACTGGAGCCCGCTGTGGCTCGTGCGGTCGCACCCTTATGCTTCATTGAAATGGCGATCAGTCGTATTTGATTAGTTGCCTAGTTATTTTACTGGACCATAGAGACCACATTTGACAGCCAAAACTGCTACATGTGAATATGCTGTAAGGATGGGCGGCCGGCGCTGTACGGTTAGTTGTTCTAATTTCACCTACGGTATTTCTGTTGGAGATTACTGGAATCTTTATGCTCTTCGTGTATAATACATATAAATCTGAAGCCTGTGTTTCTGGTTCATTCACTTGTATTGCACGAGCTGCGATGGGTTCAGATGCAGAAGTCACCACGTGGTGAATCGGGAAGGAGGAGGTTCATGTAGACATGTTTTAACCTCTTTGTCGCCTTGTGAAATGACATTGGATATCGGAACTACAAATATGTTTTAGATTTCTGCTAAAAATCAAAACCATTACTCATGTCCACTATTTGGCAACGTTTTGAAGATTTTACGGACAGTGATACAGTAAAGCTGGGTTCCCTGGTCATCCAGTGTGGTACAGAAACTGGTACTGAAAGAGGTACTGATCCCTATGGTTGTGCTTCCACTTCCAGAGCATCCACTGTGCATGTGCTGCTACACTTCCGGATAGGGGCGTATGAGCAGTCGCTGCTGCGGAATTGGAGCCTCTGCACTTAGTCCTCTACTCGAGGAGGGGTGGGTGGGATATCCGGCTCTGTCAGTCAAGCTGCAGAATAGCTCTTCTTCACCAGCAGGGACAGCCCTTCATAGGTGAACTCTCGTTAACCCGTTCCTGACGACCTAACGTATATATACGTCAGCGGTTGGGTATTTAAAGAACTTTAAAACAGCAGGCCCCCCGGGCTAATGTATGCGATTTGATAGTGTACATCACACACATTTAACCAATCAGGTTCTGTGGTTAGATGTGACCACGGCATCTGGGAGGTCAAAAGCCGGGAACTTGCGCTCCTGGCCGTGACCGGTTCCCACTAGCAAAGATCCGGGGAGCAGATGGTATGTGCGGCAGCCTTGGTCCTCCTGAATAATCCAAGGCTGCTGCACGCAAGTTCCTATGAAGAGCCTGCCTGTGGCAACGCTACTTAGGAACCGTTAAATTTTCATAGACTCCAATGCTAATGCTTTGGCGTCTATGAGAGAAACAGTCTAATGATTACTTGTTCAAGTTTCCTAGGTGAACTGTTAAAAAGTGTTAAAGAAAAAAGGTTTTAAAATATATATATATATATATATATATATATATATATATATATATTTTAAAATAAAGACAAACGATAAAAAAAAATAAACATCATGGGCATCGCCTTGTGCGAAAACGCCCGTACTATTTAAATATAAAAAAGTTTTTTTGGTAATTTCACCTCCCATAAAAGATTGAATAAAAAGTGATCAAAAAATCATATACACTCAAATGGTATTAATGAAAAGTATACATTGTAAAAAAAAATGAGGCCTCACACAGCTCCGTACACATAAAAAAAAAAAAAAAAAAAAAAAAAAAAAAATGGGGGTCAGAATATGGCAATGCAAAAAAAAAAAAGGTTTTATTGTGCGGGACCCTGACCGATCACATACAGATGGCCTATCCAGAGGACCTGGACCTTTTTTTAATGAAGGAATCAATTCACTCATTAGGAGAGAATGTACCGTAATCAGTTGTGTCCAGCAAAAATCCTTAAATAGGACTGAAATAGACCCAGACTTGTCGGCTTTTCTCACTCAGGCCTCGTTCACACGACAAGCAGAGATTTCTTCATCTGTATAAATTACAATTAAATCCTTTCAGGCAAAACTATACATCGATCGGCTCAGCTCCTCCTGCTTTATAATCTGTCTGCAGGCATTTTTATGGTGACAAGCGAGATTATTATTATTATTATTTTTTTTGGGGGGACTGTTCCTTTAAAAGGGAGTCTTGTCACTGCGGTAAACCCACTACCATCTCTCATAACTTCAGATGTCATGTTTATCATTCTAGTCACTAGCCCCGTCAGCCCGTGTACTAGATGCTGATGCAAACAGAGGACTAAACCCTTGCTGGCTGCGGGGAAATGCCAGTGAGTAGGACGGTAAAATGACTGATTCTGTGTGACCAACGTGCCAAAATGTTGCCTTCAGGTGTTTAAAGATGCAAAAAAATTCTCATCCAGCATCATCACTGGGATAATTCTGGTGCTGACTAATGTAGTAGGCAGAATAAGTAAAGTCTACATAAATTAACATCTCTTGTATGTGCCGTAAATAGAATATTTCTAATACACTATATATCTGTGAAGGTTCTCATTTATCCAGGTCATGGTATATCTGTAAAGAATAAATCAAGGCAACTGGACATACTGTAGATTTCTTGAAAACGTTTTCAAGAAATCTACAGTATGTCCAGTTGCCTTGATTTATTCTTTACAGATAAATACTATATATATATATATATATATATATATATATATATATATATATATATATATATATATATATATATATATATATATATATATATATATATATATATAAAAAAAGAAACGTATGGCAGCACCAATTCACACCATTTAGACCGGGTGCTATGTCCAGGGAATTCACTGCTTACCCTTGCATATAATCGGAAACGGACAGTTGCTGTCCGTTTCCGATTATATATATATATATATATATATATATATATATATATATATATATATATATATATATATAAATTATTTTTTTTTTTTTTTTTTTTGCTCCTGAACTTCAAGTGCCTACCACACTTTGCCATCCGTAAACTCGTACACCACTGTCTATGGGACTATGGGTTCCCCTGGGGCCGGAGCTCCATAGCACATCTGTAAACGCTCCTAGTGTCTTATGTCAGGCTTTAGTGCAACAGGCAAGAGCAGTGATTGCCATGTGAGCTCCTGCCTCTACTCGCTCCGCTCTCCTAAAAGCCTGTATTAATGTGGTAGGCCAGTGGAGGCAGGAGCTCACATGGCAATCGCTGCTCCAGTCTGCCTGGCATAGGACATTGGTGATGTGCTGTGCAGAGTTGGTACAGGCAGCGATCTGTACGAGAGGAAGCCATACACAGCAATGTACAGGAGTACAGATTGCAAAGCACTGTAGGCACGTGCACTTCAGGTGCTTAACTTGCATGGAAAAAATAAATGTATTAAAAATATTCTTTTTAGTACATTTACCAAAGGCTTTAATAAGGTTCATGTTCGCCTTTGGGTACTTTCACACTGCCTGCCGAATCCGTGAAAACTTATGCCAACTGATGGCATTTGTAAGACTGAGCAGGATTCTGATCAGTCTTACAAATGCATTGAAATGCCGGATCCGTCTTTCCGGTGTCATCACATTTCTTTTTTTTCACATTTTCTGCATGCGCAGACCAGAAGGATGGATCCGACATTGTGGTACATCCCTTTGGATAAAAATGCCGGATCCGGCATTCAGGCAAGTGTTCAGTTTTTTGGGCCGGATATAAAAACGTAGCATGCTGCGGTATTATCTCCGTCCTGATCAGTCAAAAAGACTGAACTGAAGACATTTTGATGCATCCTGAACGGATGTCTCTCCATTCAGAATGCATGGGGATAAAACTGATCGGTTCTTTTCCAATATTGAACCCCTAGGACGAAACTCAATTCCGGAAAAGAATAACGCTAGTGTGAAAGTACCCTTACTCGATAATCATTTTCAGGCTCTCCTCTCGTTCTGCGCACTACTAGTGTATAGAAGGACTTACACTCGCTGAGCGGCCGGGCCCAGGTCTTGCTGTTAAGCCTCTGCATAGTTCAGGATTATGAAATATAAGTATTAATAGATTAGGACATTGCCACAGTGTTGTTTATCTCCAGCTTTCATTATTAGATTTAATAATGGGGGGTGGGATGTAATAATGAAATCTGCTGTATTTCTGTTTGAAAACCACAGTAAAGTTAACCCCTTAAAGATTGCACACTTTTATGGCGGCTGTGAAGAGGTTTATTCTGCAGAGAGAATCATAAAGGGGTAGGTCAGGGGTCTGGCTAATAAGACAATAGCGGGTGAAAACATGAGGGTTCCTCTCTGATTAAAATTTAGTTTAAGGGCTCATGCACACAAACTTATTTTTTGGTCTGCATACGATCCGCATCTTTTCGGGTCGGATGTGAACCCATTCACTTCAGTGGATCCTCAAAAGATGCAGAAAGCACATTGTGCGCTGCCCGCATCTGTATGTTGGTTCCAAGGCTCCGCAAAAAGATAGAACATGTCCTATTCTTGTCCGTTTTTTTTTCTGTGGAACACAACCAGTATCTATGTTTTGCGCATCCACGAGATGTGAATTACAAAAACGTCAACGGCCATGTGCATGAGGCCTAAATGAGAAAAGTCAGGGGTTTTTATTTTTACACCCAATAAATAAAAAAATAATGCTATCTTGGGATGCTGATTGGAGACAAGTGGGCTCTAAACCACTTAAAGGGCTTCTGTCAGCCCACTAAACCGTTTTTTGTTTGTTAATATTAATCCCTACACTGCAAGCTCCCTGTACATATGCTAAATATTCATTTTTGTTCAGTAGATTTTGTTAAAAAGCAAGTTTTATAATATGTAAATTACCTTGCTACCAGCAAGTAGGGCGGCTACTTGCTGGTAGCAGCCGCATCCTCCTCTCATCATGACGCCCCCTCCGCCGTTTGATTGACAGGGCCAGGGAACGGGATCGTTCTCTGCTGGCCCTGTTTGAATTCAAAATATCGCGCCTGCGCCGTACCTTTCTTTATTCGGTGCAGGCGCACTGAGAGGCGGCCGCTCCATCCTCAATGCGCCTGCGCCGGGTGTAGATGTGACGTCATCGGCGCAGGCGCATTGAGGATAGAGCGGCCGCCTCTCAGTGCGCCTGCGCCGATTAAAGACAGGTACGGCGCAGGCGCGATATTTTGAATTCAAACAGGGCCAGCAGAGAACAATCCCGTTCCCTGGCCCTGTCAATCAAACGGCGGAGGGGGCGTCATGATGAGAGGAGGATGCGGCTGCTACCAGCAAGTAGCCGCCCTACTTGCTGGTAGCAAGGTAATTTACATATTATAAAACTTGATTTTTAACAAAATCTACTGAACAAAAATGAATATTTAGCATATGTACAGGGAGCTTGCAGTGTAGGGATTAATATTAACAAAAAAAAAAACAGTTTAGTGGGCTGACAGAAGCCCTTTAAATGCTGCGGAAGCTATTAACCGTGGCATCTAAGAGGTTAAACTGTCTGTTACAAAGCTTTTGCCGATCTGGGCTGTTAGAGCAGGAGCCTGGCTCTCGTGTGAAGTGCTTAGACTGGACCACCATAAAAAGACAGAGGGCCTAGCCAAAAGCCCATATGTGACCACTATAAAAAAGGCATATGAGTGATAACTATGGGGTTTATGAGTAAGATCAGTACTCGACTCCTCCTGCTCACAGACTGGACTTCATTCTCTGTGTGGGAGCCAGTATGACAGATGCCTCTTAATTGTCAGATAATGTCAAATATTCTCTCGGAGACTGGATGTGCCCCATATAGCCCACTCCTCTGCTGTACAAAGAAATACTTCTAATGCTATATGATTTATATATCTATCTATTAGACCCCTACATTAGAACATTGTATGCTGTTCTTTTATGTTATATTGTGAGTAAGGTAGGTTAGGCTAGGGTACCATAGGAGCCTCCATTGCAGATTTTGGCAGAAAATAGGACACCACTGGGCTGCATTCAGCAGTATTTCCTCTGGCAGAATGCAGTCGCTCATGCCAGAAACTCGGTGTGCCCCAATCTAATGAATGAGATCCATCTGGAGGTTTCTGTGCTAGTACCCGAATTTAAATGACAATGAGAACCTAGCCTAAGGGAGCATTCACACTACCGTGCCGTGATTTGCAGTTTACAGAACAGGCAGCCCATTATGTAAATGCCTATTCTTGTCCGCAATGGCGTGCTCTATTTTTTGCAGGGACGTGTAATGGAACAACAGATGCGGACAACCCATGGTGTACTGTCGTCTTATGCAGACCCATTGATCCGGTCGTGTGAATGAGCCCTAAGAGGTGACGGACAGATGGCAGTATGACTGCAGGATCAGAGTACACATTGATCTATGTGAGGAGGGGAATAGAAATCCCGGAGACGGTCCCTTCACCGATCTTCGCCCCACTAGTACCAGACTACCACCCCCCATGAACTCGGAACATATCGACATTTTTCTCAAGATGGTCAGCAATGACCTGGAACAGTTAAATGTCAAACATCCGAGAGACTATAATTTGTCCCGAGACGAGTCGATGGCCCTTAGGAAGCTAGAGACAGACAATACCATCATTATAAAACATCTGATAAAGGTGGGAATCTAGTAATTTTAGACCATCCTAATTATCAAAAAATATGCTTTGATTTACTTAGGGATCCCACCAGTTATAGAGTTCTACCAAGTGACCCTAGTCTAGTCTTTCAGCAACAACTCAAAGGGATCCTTCAGCAGGGCTTAGAACAGGGGGTGATCACAAAATCGGAATATGCATATCTTTTCCCAAAAAACCCACAGCTGGCCACTTTCTACTGCCTCCCGAAAATTCATAAGGGGGTGACTCCCCTGAAGGGACGCCCAATTGTATCGGGTATGGATTCCCTGACCCATCATTGTGGGACATACCTTGATCAAACACTAAAAGAATTTGTGTCCTGTTTACCATCCTTCACACGCGACACAATGGATTTCCTTTGTAAAATCGAAACCATCTCCGTCGACTCTCATTGCCATCTCGCGAGTATCGAGGTTGAATCTATGTATACATCCATACCACACGATAAAGGTCTAGCAGCTACGGCCCACTTCCTGAGATCGAGGGGCACTCAGTTTCAAAATCATAATAACTTTATCATGAGCCTCCTGGAATACACTCTTACACATAACTTCTTCACATATAGCGGGTCCATTTACCACCAGCTCAGGGGGACCGCTATGGGCAGTCCTTGTACCCCCGCTTATGTGAATCTCTTCCTGGGCTGGTGGGAAGACAAATTTGTGTTCCCCGATCACCAAATGTGGTGGAATAGTGGGATTGTCTTTTGGACCCGCTATATTGATGACATTTTTGTAGTGTGGAGTGACAGTAAAGAAAAATTTGGTGACTTCGTCTCCGCCCTTAACGATAACAACGTGGGACTAAGATTCACCAGCGAAATTAAATCCAAGAGCATCACCTTCCTGGATGTGGAAGTAACATGTGTAGCAGGAAATCTGACTACAAACGTCTATCGAAAACCGACTGCCACAAATAACATTCTACATTGGAATAGTCACCACCCACAAGCAGGAAAAAGAGGTATTCCAAAAGGCCAGTATTTACGTATGCGCCGAAACTGCTCTGACAAAGACAACTTTTAACAGGAGTCAAGGAAACTAAGAAATAGATTATTACAGAGAGGGTATCCTAAGTCCACTCTAAGGGAAGCTTTTCAGGCAGCTGAGAACAGGGATAGGGGCGACTTATTAATACCAAAAATAAAAGATAACAAGGATAGCTCAACAATTCGCTTAATTTCCACATATGACGCAGCTAACAGTGAAGTTACCGTCATCTTAAAAACTCACTGGCCAATCCTAATGATGGACAAAGATCTGTCCAAGGCCATCTCTAACTGCCCCCAAAAAACATATCGCAAAGGGAGGAGCCTCAGAGATGGGCTCGTGCACAGCCACTACACCGGCATAAAAAAGGAGGGAACATGGCTGGACAGACAACCAAAAGGGACATTCAGATGCGGCAGCTGCAAGGCCTGTAAATATATACGCATTTCAAAAACGGTCACTTGTTCCACAACCAACATTGTTCAAACATTAGGCTCCTTCGCTAACTGCAAAACACAGGGGGTCCTCTACATATGTCAGTGTACCTGTCCGAAAGATTACATCGGCAAGACCTTCAGGGAGTTTAGACGTAGAGTCTGCGAACACATCAATGACAGCAAAGAAAAAAGACACCCCTGTTGCCAATCATATTAATGATCAACATGGGGGAGACCCAAGCTCCCTTAAATTTTCAGTACTTGAGGTTATTCCCAAACCTCTAAGGGGGGGGGGGGGTGACTGGGACCGGAAGATACTCCAAAAATAATCTGAATGGATTTATCGATTCCGGTCACAGTCGCCAAGTGGTTTCAATGAGCGACTCACATATACATGTTTCATTTGACTTAATGTATCTCGTCACAAACCCCTCATTTCCTTTGCCAGAGACTATTCCCCTGTCCTTATCCTTTATCAATATCCCTAGTCTTTTGTCCATGCCGGTGCGTGAAGCACCATATCTTAGGAATGACATATATCATTGTCACTCCAATCCTTTCTTCTCACGTCCATATAGCCCCCTGAATCTCTGCTATATATACGTGATGATCCCTATACTGTGTTATGATAATTCCTCCGACTGAGATTTGGTGTTTTAGGGCTCAAAATATGATACAGTCCTCCCACCACTAATTCTATGTGAGCAGGGGACTATAGAACTATTCCGGTCCAATTATTGTGGCCAAATCAGTAGTTACTATGAAGTACATACAGACTAGGAACTTCCAGCATCGCCGGCCGTATATGCGTTCCAAGGACCGGAAGTGACGCATCGCGATGCGGTCCACTCACCAGAAGTGCCTTCTCCTTGGCGTCCGGAAACACATGCCGGCACCAGCGCTTAAATAGCAAGCGCTGTCACACTGCTATTAGCCCTCCAGTCTCCCAGCATACCAGTTGTACCTTCTACAGGGCCCCCCTCTGTCTGGTGAGTACAAAGTATCATTTATACCACAGACCTGACTGACTGGCATATAGTATATTTTGACCATAGATCAGTATACTATTGCAATATATGAATATCTGACACATAGTACTTTGTTCTTCAGACCTATATAAATGTCTGACATATAGCACTTTTTACCTTCAGAGTTCATCATACATACGGACAAGAGGTACATATCTGTATACACAGCGCCATCAAGTATGCCAAGGAGCTAAGTACCATCTCATTCTTTTAAGCACCATCTTTAAAAAATTTGCTTTTTTTTTTATTCCCTACGTTCACTACACTGTCATCACCTCCTGATGAGCTGCTTTATGCAGCCGAAACACGTTGTGGTTGTGTCTTCATATTATTTATATTGGACTTATTATTTTTGTTTTTTCCACTGGATCAATATTTCCCGATCCAGCTTTGCTAAGTAGGGCATCACTAGGGCCACATCTAGGCTTAGGTACGGGGGCAGGGTGTCTCCACCATCAGGGGACATCCCTGTGCTTCAGGACATAGTTCCATAGGGTCATCTAGGGAGAGTAGTTTTCCCACAGACTCACCCACTACTACTAGTGATTCATTATTCCACCACCTATCTATAATAGGAGGTTTGTTTTTTTATACATCTGAGCATATCGACCACTCTTGCTCATACCCATTTATTAATAAAGGTATCAAGTTTCTTAATTAAGCACGTTAATTTTCAATTTTCTTCAGAGTACACATAGCTCTGCATAGGAGCTGTAGACACAGAACAAGATATTTTTCATCCAAGAATATTTGAAAAATTGAACAGTAGGGTCTTTTCAGAAGTCTGTAGTGTTTTGCGGACCACAAAACTCTGACGCCGTATATTGCCGGCACTTAATAGATAATTCCTATTCTTGTCTGCAGCTGCGGACACTGTTATGGGGGGGGGGGGTCTGTGGAGGATACACTGTCAATGGGGGGGGGGGGTCTGTGGAGGATACACTGTCAATGGGGGGGGGGTCTGTGGAGGACACGCTGTTATTGGGGGGGGGGGTCTGTGGAGGACACACTGTTATTGGGGGGGGTCTGTGGAGGACACACTGTTATGGGGGGGTCTGTGGAGGACACACTGTTATTGGGGGGGGTCTGTGGAGGATACACTGTTATTGGGGGGGTCTGTGGAGGATACACTGTTATTGGGGGGGTCTGTGGAGGATACACTGTTATTGGGGGGGGTCTGTGGAGGATACACTGTTATTGGGGGGGGGTCTGTGGAGGATACACTGTTATTGGGGGGGGTCTGTGGAGGATACACTGTTAATTGGGGGGGTCTGTGGAGGATACACTGTTAATTGGGGGGGGGTCTGTGGAGGACTACACTGTTATTGGGGGGGGGGTCTGTGGAGGACACACTGTTATTGGGGGGGGTCTGTGGAGGACACACTGTTATTGGGGGGGGTCTGTGGAGGGACACACTGTTATTGGGGGGTTGGTGGAGGACACTGTTATTGGGGGGGGCGTCTGTGGAGGGACACCACTGTTATTGTGGGGGGGGGGGGTCTGTAGATGGCACATATATAGCATCTTATGCTATGTGCTATCCACAGACCGACCCTAGCTGGGGGCCGGCATCTGGATTAGGAATGACAGCGGGGATCGGTGCAGTCCCTGTATTCTATATCCTTGCGCATGAGGCGCTCTGACGTCATTCTGGAGCGCCCGGGAGCCGCACGGACGGTAAGTATACTGCTCCCCCGCTTCCCACTACTACTATGGCAACCAGGACTTTAATAGCGTCCTGGCTGCCATAGTAACACTGAACGCATTTTGAAGACTGATCAGTCTTCAAATGCTTTCAGTTCACTTGCGTTTTTCCGGATCCGGCGTGTAATTCCAGGCAAATGGAGTACACGACGGATCCGGACAACGCAAGTGTGAAAGAGCCCTTAAAGGGCTTGTCCAAGTTAAAATGAAAACTGGGTAGTCCCTGGAAATGTGCTAAAATAAGAAAAGAGATGCTTGCCCCTTTTCTCCCCACTGCACTGCACTCCAGTCCTTTCTGCCACTGATGTCATCGTCCTGGCTTTCACAGGGGTTGCTGTGCGGCCAGTGTATAGGATGTCCCTGCTGAGGCCAGTGATTGGCAGCAGCGGTGACCTGTGTGTATGTGACCGCATGACTGCTGAGGAGAAAAGGAATAAGTGTCGCTTCTTTTGTTATTTTAGACCAGGATGCCCAATCTGCGGCCCTCCAGCTGTTGTAAAACTACAACTCCCACCATGCCCTGCTGTAGGCTGTCTGGGCATGCTGGGAGTTGTAGTTTTGCAACAGCTAAAGGACCGCAGGTTGGGCATCCCTGTTTTAGACAAATTACAGGGGCTACCTGAGTTTTTTTACCTCCGACAACCCCTTTATTGGAGCACTACATAGTACGAGAGCCCTAGCGGTTGGGACAGCTGCTTTTGGGCTCCGATATCTGTACGGAGACCCAGTCCCCAAACCATTAACACTCCCCCCTCCATCCTATTTTCCTCGGACCGGTGTCAGAACATCCTGTCCTACTCTGTTTGTATTTGGTTTCCATGCACTTGGTTATAAATGAACGATTGTCCTAGCTAGGGGCGTTTCTTGGCTTTAGACATTGCATTGGTACCTAGCATTGAACAAACTGGTTGGGGTGAGGAATTTCTTAATTAAAAAGAAAATCCTGGAATGATTAGTTCTGTGCTGGTCACTTCTAAACCCATTATTACCCATTATTACTCATTCTCTCTAAATACACCGTTGAGTCTCATTATTAACCCTTTCATGACCGGGCCCAAAAAAAGGCCTGAATGTCTAGGCAACTTTTTGTGGTTTAGTGACCCTAGCTTTATTTGTTGGACTACCAAAATAATTATTTTTTCCATTTAAAAAAAAAATAATTATAGGTTTAATTAGGAGGAAAACCTCTATTTAAAAAAAAAAAATTTGAGCTTTTTATTTCTTAACCACTTGGCGCCACGCTAACGCCGAAAGGCGTCATCTCCGCGGCGCTCCCAGGCTACGCTAACGCCGATTGGCGTCATCTCGCGTGAGCCGAGATTTCCTGTGAACGCGCGCACACAGGCGCGCGCGCTCACAGGAACGGAAGGTAAGCGAGTGGATCTCCAGCCTGCCAGCGGCGATCGCTCGCTGGCAGGCTGGAGATCCGAATTTTTTAAACCCCTAACAGGTATATTAGACGCTGTTTTCATAACAGCGTCTAATATACCTCCTACCTGGTCCTCTGGTGGTCCCTTTTGTTAGGATCGACCACCAGAGGACTCAGGTAGGTCAGTACAGTCGCACCAAACACCACACTACACTACACTACACTACACCCCCCCGTCACTTATTAACCCCTTATAAACCCCTGATCACCCATGATCACCCCATATAAACTCCCTGATCACCCCCCTGTCATTGATCACCGCCCTGTCATTGATCACCCCCCTGTCAGGCTCCGTTCAGACGTCCGTATGATTTTTACGGATCCACGGATACATGGATCGGATCCGCAAAAAGCATACGGACGTCTGAATGGAGCCTTACAGGGGGGTGATCAATGACAGGCGGGTGATCACCCATATACACTCCCTGATCACCCCCCTGTCATTGATAACCCCCCTGTAAGGCTCCATTCAGACGTCAGCATGCGTTTTGTGGATCCGATCCATGTATCCATGGATCCGTAAAAAACCATGCGGATGTCTGAATGGAGCCTTACAGGGGGGGTGATCAGTGACAGGGGGGTGATTACCCTGATCACCCCTGTCATTGATAACCCCCCTGTAAGGCTCCATTCAGACATCCGCATGCGTTTTGTGGATCCGATCCATGTATCCATGGATCCGTAAAAAATCATACGGACGTCTGAATGGAGCCTTACAGGGGGGTGATCAATGACAGGCGGGTGATCACCCATATACACTCCCTGATCACCCCCTGTCATTGATCACCCCCCTGTCATTGATCACTCCCCTGTAAGGCTCCATTCAGACATCCGCATGATTTTTACGGATCCATGGATACATGGATCGGATCCGCAAAACACATGCGGACGTCTGAATGGAGCCTTACAGGGGGTGATCAATGACAGGCGGGTGATCACCCCCCTGTCATTGATAACCCCCCTGTAAGGCTCCATTCAGACGTCAGCATGCGTTTTGTGGATCCGATCCATGTATCCATGGATCCGTAAAAAATCATGCGGATGTCTGAATGGAGCCTTACAGGGGGGGTGATCAGTGACAGGGGGGTGATCACCCTGATCACCCCCTGTCATTGATAACCCCCCTGTAAGGCTCCATTCAGACGTCCGCATGCGTTTTGTGGATCCGATACATGTATCCATGGATCCGTAAAAAATCATGCGGATGTCTGAATGGAGCCTTACAGGGGGGGTGATCAGTGACAGGGGGGTGATTACCCTGATCACCCCCTGTCATTGATAACCCCCCTGTAAGGCTCCATTCAGACGTCCGCATGCGTTTTGTGGATCCGATACATGTATCCATGGATCCGTAAAAAATCATGCGGATGTCTGAATGGAGCCTTACAGGGGGGGTGATCAGTGACAGGGGGGTGATCACCCTGATTACCCTGATCACCCCCTGTCATTGATAACCCCCCTGTAAGGCTCCATTCAGACGTCCGCATGCGTTTTGTGGATCCGATACATGTATCCATGGATCCGTAAAAAATCATGTGGATGTCTGAATGGAGCCTTACAGGGGGGGTGATCAGTGACAGGGGGGTGATTACCCTGATCACCCCCTGTCATTGATAACCCCCCTGTAAGGCTCCATTCAGACGTCCGCATGCGTTTTGTGGATCCGATACATGTATCCATGGATCCGTAAAAAATCATGCGGATGTCTGAATGGAGCCTTACAGGGGGGGTGATCAGTGACAGGGGGGTGATCACCCTGATTACCCTGATCACCCCCTGTCATTGATAACCCCCCTGTAAGGCTCCATTCAGACGTCCGCATGCGTTCTGTGGATCCGATCCATGGATCCGTAAAAAATCATGCGGATGTCTGAATGGAGCCTTACAGGGGGGTTGATCAATGACAGGGGGGTGATCAGGGAGTCTATATGGGTGATCACCCCCCTGTCATTGATCACCCCCCCCCCCTGGTAAGGCTCCATTCAGACATTTTTTTTGGCACAAGTTAGCGGAAATTTTTTTGTTTGTTTTTGTTTTTTCTTACAAAGTCTCATATTCCACTAACTTGTGTCAAAAAATAAAATCTCACATGGACGCACCATACCCCTCACGGAATCCAAATGCGTAAACATTTTTAGACATTTATATTCCAGACTTCTTCTCACGCTTTAGGGCCCCTAAAAAGCCAGGGCAGTATAAATACCCCACATGTGACCCAATTTCGGAAAGAAGACACCCCAAGGTATTCCGTGAGGGGCGTATTGAGTCCATGAAAGATTGAAATTTTTGTCCTAAGTTAGCGGAAAGTGAGACTTTGTGAGAAAAAAACAAAAAAAAATCAATATCCGCTAACTTATGCAAAAAAATAAAAAATTCTAGGAACTTGCCAGGCCCCTCATTGAATACCTTGGGGTGTCTTCTTTCCAAAGTGGGGTCACATGTGGGGTATTTATACTACCCTGGCTTTTTAGGGGCCCGAAAGTGTGAGAAGAAGTCTGGGATCCAAATGTCTAAAAATGCCCTCCTAAAAGGAATTTGGGCCCCTTTGCGCATCTAGGCTGCAAAAAAGTGTCACACATGTGGTATCGCCGTACTCAGGAGAAGTTGGGGAATGTGTTTTGGGGTGTCATTTTACATATACCCATGCTGGGTGAGAGAAATATCTTGGTCAAATGCCAACTTTGTATAAAAAAATGGGAAAAGTTGTCTTTTGCCAAGATATTTCTCTCACCCAGCATGGGTATATGTAAAATGACACCCCAAAACACATTCCCCAACTTCTCCTGAGTACGGCGATACCAGATGTGTGACACTTTTTTGCAGCCAAGGTGGGCAAAGGGGCACATATTCCAAAGTGCACCTTTCGGATTTCCCCGGCCATTTTTTACACATTTTGATTGCAAGGTACTTCTTACACATTTGGGCCCCTAAATTGCCAGGGCAGTATAACTACGCCACAAGTGACCCCATTTTGGAAAGAAGACACCCCAAGGTATTCCGTGAGGGGCACGGCGAGTTCCTAGAATGTTTTATTTTTGTCACAAGTTAGCGGAAAATGATGATTTTTCTTTTTTTTTCTTTTTTCCTTACAAAGTCTCATATTCCACTCACTTGCGACAAAAAATAAAAAATTCTAGGAACTCGCCATGCCCCTCACGGAATACCTTGGGGTGTCTTCTTTCCAAAATGGGGTCACTTGTGGCGTAGTTATACTGCCCTGGCAATTTAGGGGCCCAAATGTGTGAGAAGAACTTTGCAATCAAAATCTGTAAAAAATGCCCTGCAAAATCCGAAAGGTGCACTTTGGAATATGTGCCCCTTTGCCCACCTTGGCAGCAAAAAAGTGTGACACATCTGGTATCGCCGTACTCAGGAGAAGTTGGGGAATGTGTTTTGGGGTGTCATTTTACATATACCCATGCTGGGTGAGAAAAATATCTTGGTCAAATGCCAACTTTGTATAAAAAAATGGGAAAAGTTGTCTTTTGCCAAGATATTTCTCTCACCCAGCATGGGTATATGTAAAATGACACCCCAAAACACATTCCCCAACTTCTCCTGAGTACGGCGATACCAGATGTGTGACACTTTTTTGCTGCCAAGGTGGGCAAAGGGGCACATATTCCAAAGTGCACCTTTCGGATTTCACCGGTCATTTTTTACACATTTTGATTGCAAAGTTCTTCTCACACATTAGGGCCCCTAAATTGCCAGGGCAGTATAACTACGCCACAAGTGACCCCATTTTGGAAAGAAGACACCCCAAGGTATTCCGTGAGGGGCATGGCGAGTTCCTAGAATTTTTTATTTTTTGTCGCAAGTTAGTGGAATATGAGACTTTGTAAGGAAAAAAGAGAAAAAAAAATAAATCATCATTTTCCGCTAACTTGTGACAAAAAATAAAAAATTCTAGGAACTCGCCATGCCCCTCACGGAATACCTTGGGGTGTCTTCTTTCCAAAATGGGGTCACTTGTGGCGTAGTTATACTGCCCTGGCAATTTAGGGGCCCAAATGTGTGAGAAGTACCTTGCAATCAAAATGTGTAAAAAATGGCCTGCAAAATCTGAAAGGTGCACTTTGGAATATGTGCCCCTTTGCCCACCTTGGCTGCAAAAAAGTGTCACACATCTGGTATCGCCGTACTCAGGAGAAGTTGGGGAATGTGTTTTGGGGTGTCATTTTACATATACCCATGCTGGGTGAGAGAAATATCTTGGCAAAAGACAACTTTTCCCATTTTTTTATACAAAGTTGGCATTTGACCAAGATATTTTTCTCACCCAGCATGGGTATATGTAAAATGACACCCCAAAACACATTCCCCAACTTCTCCTGAGTACGGCGATACCAGATGTGTCACACTTTTTTGCTGCCAAGGTGGGCAAAGGGGCACATATTCCAAAGTGCACCTTTCGGATTTCACCGGTCATTTTTTACACATTTTTATTGCAAAGTTCTTCTCACACATTTGGGCCCCTAAATTGCCAGGGCAGTATAACTACGCCACAAGTGACCCCATTTTGGAAAGAAGACACCCCAAGGTATTCCGTGAGGGGCATGGCAAGTTTTTAGAATTTTTTATTTTTTGTCGCAAGTTAGTGGAATATGAGACTTTGTAAGAAAAAATAAAAAAAATAAAATCATCATCATTTTCCGCTAACTTGTGACAAAAAATAAAAAGTTCTATGAACTCACTATGCCCATCAGCGAATACCTTAGGGTGTCTACTTTCCGAAATGGGGTCATTTGTGGGGGTTTTCTACTGTTTGGGCATTGTAGAACCTCAGGAATCATGACAGGTGCTCAGAAAGTCAGAGCTGTTTCAAAAAGCGGAAATTCACATTTTTGTACCATAGTTTGTAAATGCTATAACTTTTACCCAAACCATTTTTTTTTGCCCAAACATTTTTTTTTTATCAAAGACATGTAGAACAATAAATTTGGCGAAAAATGTATATATGGATGTCGTTTTTTTTGCAAAATTTTACAGCTGAAAGTGAAAAATGTCATTTTTTTGCAAAAAAATCGTTAAATTTCGATTAATAACAAAAAAAGTAAAAATGTCAGCGGCAATGAAATACCACCAAATGAAAGCTCTATTAGTGAGAAGAAAAGGAGGTAAAATTCATTTGGGTGGTAAGTTGCATGACCGAGCAATAAACCGCTAAAGTTGTGGAGTGCCGATTTGTAAAAAAGGGCCTGGTCACTAGGGGGGTATAAACCTGTGGTCCTTAAGTGGTTAAAAATTAAAACTGACACAAAAATGAATTATTCCTTATTTTGTGACGATTGATTTTCATATGTAACATGTATAGGTTTGAGCAAATGGGGGGACTATGGTAACCGTTTCTGTTAGCAACTGCATTTTAAATTTTTTTAAATTTTAAATTTTTATTTTACAAAATTTATTTTTGCTACATAATATGTCCCCCCAGGAGGTAATTAAAAGACCTCTTGGGGACACTGACTCGCAGCAGGAGCCCTGGGGATTAAAGTGCTCCCTGAACGTTTATATACGTGCTATCTGCACGGGGTATGTGCAGATAGGACGTGTGTGTATATATATATATATATATATATATATATATATATATATATATATATATATATATATATATATATATATATATATATATATATATATATATATACAGTGTGCAGTCTGGAAGGGGTTAAGACAACTTACTATTTTCACTGTCGGCAGTGTGTAGCTGATAGAAGTCACATGAGCTGACCTGGTAGGTATATAATGTGTGCGATAGGCTGTTGGCACACGTATCCCTCGTTACTATGATGGGTTAAAGGGGCAGTTGAGAAGCCAAAAAGGGATGAATATTGGCTTTCAGGCCAAGGATGGCGGTATTTTTGAAACTGCAGTTTTTGAATGGTTCACTTGCTGCTGTGGTGAAGTGTGTATTGTGAGTGGACAAATGGCACCATTGTGAATAAGCGTTGTGTAGACTGCGGAGCACCACGTGCCACTGAGAGGTGAACATCAGCTATGAAGGGGTATGAGGGCAGACTGGCACATTACAGTGGAGCTAGTGACCTCTAAAATGAACCTTGGAGCTACCAGACGTCTCTAAAACAACAGTTCCGCAAACCCTCCTGCGCTTGGGGCTCCAAAGCAGATGGATGGTCACTGCACCTCTACTAACAAAGTTGCTTCAACAGAAAAAGCTTTAGTTTTTGCAGAGGTATCTGATTGGCAAAGGGTCGCCTTCTCCGATGAGTTGTTTTCTGCTTAATTGAACAGATGGACGTTGGTGGGCCAGGCGAGAAACATCAGAGAACACCCTGCAACCACTGCAGAACACAAGTTGGTGTTAAGGTCTGGGGAATGTTTTTGTGGCATTCTCTGGTCCCACTCATCTATGCGGAAGGAATTCTCAACTGACTTGGGTATTGAATCCATCCTTGCAGATCACATACATCCATACATGCTGATTGTCTTCCCTGAGGCAGATGGCATCCTCCAAGAAGACAATGCAACATGTCACACAGCTAGAAATGTCCGGTGTAACGTTATATTTCCCTACCTCGTGTGATTTCCTTACCCTCGGCGCACCGGACATGACTGGAGGAGGTGTGCCTCGCAGGCGCACAACGACGGGGTAGGGAAATTTCGCAGCAGAGTGCGCATGCCTGGAATCCTTGCCAGCGGTTAGGGTAGGGAAAAATTATGGGCCGGTGCGCAGGCGTGGTGATCGGATGGATGTTCTCAGCTGGACACCGGCCGACACTGCGCATGCGCTGGGAGCCTCACCAGCGGTTAGGCTAGGGAAAAAGCACTGGCCCGTACGTAATTTTTCCCTTACCGCTGGTGAGGCTCCCGGCGCATGTGCAGTGTCGGCCGGTGTCCAGCTGAGAGCATCCATCCGATCACCGCACCTGCGCACTGGCCCATAACTTTTCCCTACCCTAACCGCTGGCGAGGCTCCCGGCGCATTCTGCTGTGAAATTTCCCTACCCAGTCGTTGTGCGCCTGCGCAGCTCACCTCCTCACATCATGTCCGGTGCGACTCGAAGTGATGAGGGTAGGGAAATTATAACGTGTCCACTATCATTGTGTTTGCTCTATGTATCTTCCCCCATGCACCCTCCAGCAGCTGGGGGATGCACTGCAGTCAGCATGGCTCCAGATATCGGTGACAACCTACCTGTACCATACTGAGTCACTCTCAGCCCGTCTGCTGTCGGTGCTGCACTCGGCGGTTACTGTGGATATTAGATGGTGGTCATAATAATGTGACTCATTTTTTCAACATTGCGAGTAGCGCCATAAACCTAAACTAAAGGGGTTGTTGCAAAACAAAGCTAGTTCACTTTCATCCCATGTTAAAGGGCTTCTGTCAGCCCACTAAACCGTTTTTGGTTTTTTTTGGGTTAATATTAATTATAAGCTAAATATTCATTTTGGTTCTGTAGATTTTGTTAAAAAGCAAGTTTTATAATATGTAAATTACCTTGCTACCAGCAAGTAGGGCGGCTACTTGCTGGTAGCAGCCGCATCCTCCGCTGCTAATGACGCCCCCTCCGCTGTGTGATTGATGGCCAGGGAACGGGATCGTTCTCTGCTGGCCCTGTTTGAATTCAAAATATCGCGCCTGCGCCGTACCTGTCTTTAATCGGCGCAGGCGCACTGAGAGGCGGCCGCTCTCTCGGCCGCTCCATCCTCGATGCGCCTGCGCCGGGTGTAGATGTGACGTCATCGGCGCAGGCGCATTGAGGATGGAGCGCCTCTCAGTGCGCCTGCGCCAATTAAAGACAGGTACGGCGCAGCGCGATATTTTGAATTCAAACAGGGCCAGCAGAGAACGATCCCGTTCCCTGGCCCTGTCAATCACACAGCGGAGGGGGTGTCATTAGCAGCGGAGGATGCAGC
Source organism: Bufo gargarizans (assembly GCF_014858855.1). Taxonomy (NCBI): domain Eukaryota; kingdom Metazoa; phylum Chordata; class Amphibia; order Anura; family Bufonidae; genus Bufo; species Bufo gargarizans. Next base: position 575,873,714 of record NC_058080.1, on the reverse strand, counting down.
TGATACCAGCAAGTAGCCGCCCTACTTGCTGGTAGCAAGGTTATTTACATATTATAAAACTTGCTTTTTAATAAAATCTGCAGAACCAAAATGAATATTAAGCTTATGTATAGGGAGCTCGCAGCGTAGGGATTAATATTAACCCCAAAAAAAAACAACAAAAAAAAACGGTTTAGTGGGCTGACAGAAGCCCTTTAAGTCTGACATCCCCATGGTTATGTTCCTCTGAGGCGCTCAGTAATACCTTCCTAATCCCTTGAATATGACTAGAAATCTCCGCAATAGCTGTGCTCTTGTTATGGATTCTTGGTGCGCTCCGCTCACTTCTTCTCCCTGTGAAATACAGTATTTATTCCAACAACATTTATATGCAGGTTTATTCTATACTTCCAGAAGATGTGCTTAGGGTATCTCCACTAAATGAGTTGTGCCTGGGATAAACCTAGATCTACCCTAAGGTCAAGCTATAATAATAATAAAATCTTTATATAGCTCCACCATATTCCACAGTGCTTTACAGTTCAGAGGTTCATGTACAAAACAAGACATCACAAAGTTACTGGTTAATATACAACTGAGTGAGGGCCCTGCTCACAAGAGCTTACAATCTATGAGGAAGTGGGGGTGACACGATATAGAAAATTATATAAAGGCAGACTTGATGGACCAGGGAAACTTCCATGTTTCTAGTGCTCTATAGCAGTGGCATAGTATGGTCATGGCTTGTATATGATTCAGCAGGGTTGTATACTGTAGCCTTTCTGTTGATGGTGGATCACGTATATGGGTTTGGAGTAATTAGGATGTAGAAACTTGTTCAGCCCCATAAATGTAAAAGGACTGACCTATTTTGGGTCATGGGGACTGAGTTTGGGTTCCTCCACCATCACCGACACACTTCAAGAGCTATGCCTTTTTAATTTTCCATCTATGGGCTTGTTTTTTGCTGGCTGTGTATTTTGGGATTGCATATAATGTATTAACTTTTATTCATTCTTTTAATGAGGAATGAATAAATTACACTGACAGATGCCTCTTGGCACTCCATTAAGTTATAGGGCGCTCACTGAGGGTCACCATCCTTCTGTCTAATTCCATCAATATTGCAGTCTCTATTGACTGTGGCATTTAAGGGGCTAAATGACCTATATTGGAGTTAACTGCAGCTGGATGTGGGCTTGTATTACTGCTGGTGTAGGGGCTGTACCTGTGCCCTCCAGTGGACATACTATTTATTATATTTGGTTGCGAGAAGAACTCTATAATTTGCATATACCGCACCACCACTGCTACATCTGAATATACCCTAAACTGAGAATTTTTGTAGCACTACTGATTAATCATGCAGCAGCTGCAGCCCATAAGATGTAGTACAACTCAGTGGGGACAGCATAGGGGTGTTTCAGAGTGCATTAGGGAGAGGTTCCTGGCGTGGATCACGGTTATTAGGGCGTCTAGGGGCAGTATCCCACTTCCCTCAGCCCATATCACCCAGTTTACCTGGTAAACATTGTCTATGCCTGTCAACCCCAATGTAGGCTAGACAGCTGGCTCACTGTAACCCCTGCCTATGTCCTACATTCAGCTGGACATGTACTGTGCCTAACTGTACATGCAAGGACAAAATGTATAGTATAGCTATCTTACAGGTGACTAGGGCTGCAGTAAACTATTATTTTAGAAATCGAGTATTCTATCAGTTATTTTTATGATTAATAGAGTAATCTAAAAAGAAAAAAATGAATTAATAGACTCTTTTCCTTTATAAAAACTCAGACCCCCCTACCATCAGTCCCCAACACCCTTCATTCCCCCCTGTGCGATCAGTCCAAGTGCATCAGTTCCGTTCCCCCACCCCCCTTGTGCCATCAGTTCCGTCCCCCCCTTGTGCCATCAGTTCCGTCCCCCCCTTGTGCCATCAGTTCCGTCCCCCCCCCCCCTTGTGCCATCAGTTTCCGTCCCCCCCCTTGTGCCATCAGTTCCGTCCCCCCCCCCTTGTGCCATCAGTTCCGTCCCCCCCCTTGTGCCATCAGTTCCGTCCCCCCCTTGTGCCATCAGTTCCGTTTCCCCCCCCTTGTTCCGTTCCCCCCCCTTGTGCCATCAGTTCCGTTTCCCCCCCCCTTGTGCCATCAGTTCCGTTCTCCCCCCCCTTGTGCCATCAGTTCCGTTTCCCCCCCCTTGTGCCATCAGTTCCGTTTCCCCCCCTTGTGCCATCAGTTCCGTCCCCCCCCCTTGTGCCATCAGTTCCGTTTCCCCCCCCTTGTGCCATCAGTTCCGTTCCCCCCCCCCTTGTGCCATCAGTTCCGTTTCCCCCCCCCCCTTGTGCCATCAGTTCCGTTTCCCCCCCCCTTGTGCCATCAGTTCCGTTTCCCCCCCCCTTGTGCCATCAGTTCCGTTTCCCCCCCCCCTTGTGCCATCAGTTCCGTTTCCCCCCCCCTTGTGCCATCAGTTCCGTTTCCCCCCCCCTTGTGCCATCAGTTCCGTTTCCCCCCCCCTTGTGCCATCAGTTCCGTTTCCCCCCCCTTGTGCCATCAGTTCCGTTTCCCCCCCCCTTGTGCCATCAGTTCCGTTTCCCCCCCCTTGTGCCATCAGTTCCGTTTCCCCCCCCTTGTGCCATCAGTTCCGTTTCCCCCCCCCCTGTGCCATCAGTTCCGTTTCCCCCCCCCCCCTTGTGCCATCAGTTCCGTTTCCCCCCCCCCCCTTGTGCCATCAGTTCCGTTTCCCCCCCCCCCCTTGTGCCATCAGTTCCGTTTCCCCCCCCCCCTTGTGCCATCAGTTCCGTTTCCCCCCCCTTGTGCCATCAGTTCCGTTTCCCCCCCCCCTTGTGCCATCAGTTCCGTTCCCCCCCCCCTTGTGCCATCAGTTCCGTTTCCCCCCCCCCCCTTGTGCCATCAGTTCCATTTCCCCCCTCCCCCTTGTGCCATCAGTTCCGTTTCCCCCCTCCCCCTTGTGCCATCAGTTCCGTTTCCCCCTCCCCCTTGTGCCATCAGTTCCGTTCCCCCCCCCCTTGTGTTATCAGTTCCGTTCCCCCCCCCCCCTTGTGCCAGCAGCTGTTCCCCCACTCTCTCTTTTAGCAGCAGCTACGTTTCCCCCCTTGTGCCAGCAGCTCTGTTCCCCCCTCCCTCTTTTAGCAGCAGCTCTGTTCCCCCCCCCCTCTTTTTTAGCAGCAGCTCCGTTCCCCCCTTGTGCCAGCAGCTTTGTCCCCCCCCCCCTCTTGTAGCAGCAGTTCCGTTCCCCCCTTGTGCAGGCAGCTCTGTTCCCCCCTCCCTCTTTTAGCAGCAGCTCTGTTCCCCCCCCCCCCTTGTGCCAGCAGCTCTGTCCCCCCCCCTCCCTCTTTTAACAGCAGCTCCGTTCCCCCCTTGTGCAGGCAGCTCTGTTCCCCCCTCCCTCTTTTAGCAGCAGCCCTGTTCCCCCCCCCTCCCTCTTTTTTAGCAGCAGCTCCGTTCCCCCCTTGTGCCAGCAGCTTTGTCCCCCCCTCCCTCTTTTAGCAGCAGTTCCGTTCCCCCCTTGTGCCAGCAGCTCTGTCCCCCCCCCCCTCTTTTAGCAGCAGCTCCGTTCCCCCCCCCCTCCCTCTTTTAGCAGCAGCTCTGTCCCCCCCCTCCCTCTTTTAGCAGCAGCTCCGTTCCCCCCTTGTGCCAGCAGCTCTGTTCCCCTCCCTCTTTTAGCAGCAGCTCCGTTCCCCCCTTGTGCCAGCAGCTCTGTTCCCCCCTCCCTCTTTTTAGCAGCAGCTCCGTTCCCCCCTTGTGCCAGCAGCCCTGTTCCCCCCCCTCCCTCTTTTTTAGCAGCAGCTCCGTTCCCCCCTTGTGCCAGCAGCTTTGTCCCCCCCTCCCTCTTTTAGCAGCAGTTCCGTTCCCCCCTTGTGCCAGCAGCTCTGTCCCCCCCCCCTCTTTTAGCAGCAGCTCCGTTCCCCCCCCCCCTTGTGCCAGCAGCTCTGTCCCCCCCCCCTCCCTCTTTTAGCAGCAGCTCTGTCCCCCCCCCCTCTTTTAGCAGCAGCTCCGTTCCCCCCTTGTGCCAGCAGCTCTGTCCCCCCCTCCCTCTTTTAGCAGCAGCTCCGTTCCCCCCTTGTGCCAGCAGCTCTGTCCCCCCCCCCCCCTCTTTTAGCAGCAGCTCCGTTCCCCCCTTGTGCCAGCAGCTCTGCCCCCCCCCCTCTTTTAGCAGCAGCTCCGTTACACCCCCCCCCCTTCCTTCCCTTGTGCCACAGTATTCTGAGCGCAGCGGGAGTAATAGAAAGCGCTTCACTCCCTCTCCGTAGAGGATTTTTTGTGTCGAATTACTCTATTTAGTCGAGTACTTGTTGCAGTCCTACAGGTGACCCTGCACTGCTGATGTAGACACACTGGCCATGTTATGGTACCTGGACCTTTGTTGTAATTCACCACAATTTGTGTATCTAATAGAAAAATCCACTGCACCAAGCTCACCAACGGGCATGGCCAAGGAGGTGCCATATTGTGGCAAAGTGTCACCACAAAATTCAGATGGAAAGTCAGATTTGTGAACAATATTTGAGAGTAATTGGTCTTTTGTGTATGTAGAAAATGTTTCAGATCTTTGAGTTCAGCTCATGCAAAATGGGAGCAAAACCGAAAGTGTTGCGTTTATATTTTTGTTCAGTGTATAGTCTCCTATTAATTCGCAATGCATTTCTATACATTTCGATCAAAATGCATAAACCCACGCCAAGGTGCTTAATCTGACAGCAGGAGTGCTGTTGGTTTTCTGAGTCACGCCGTCTGCTGATGTCGCACTAAATTAGAGTAGGTACCCAGTAGGTACTGAGAAGCAGTGGTGGGTCATTGCATGGCACATGCAATCGAATAAATGGCAAAAAGACGTGTAGCCTTCATCTCTAAATTCCTGACTGCTAATAAGTACTCATTACAGCTAAATTTTTATCAAACTGATAAGGATATGGCTTTAAATGACTTTGAGCTGTCAGAGCAGTTCAATGGCTGAAAAAATCATTCATTCCTTTTAAGACCACTTTCACACAGTCAGTGTTAGATCAGTGATTTTCCATCGGTGGCTGTGAGCCGAAACCAGGTGCAAACCTATCCATTATGCCTTATCTCGGTGAAAGCTTCACTCCTGGTTTTGGCTAGCAAACACTGATGGGAGTCACTGATCAAACACTGACATGTGAAAGCGTAGAGATGGATGATTTATTTTAACTGAAATAATTTTAAGTGAAATTTTTTTCTTCTATATTTTAATCACAAACTTAGGCCTCATGCACACGACCGTATGAATTTACGGAAGGAAGACATCTGTGTGCATTCCGTGTTTTGCAGAACCGAACAGCTGGCCCTTAGGCCTCATGCACACGACCGTTGTGTGCATCCGTGGCCGTTGTGCCGTTTTCCATTTTTTTTCGCGGACCTATTGACTTTCAATGGGTCTGTGGAAAAATCGGAAAATACACCGTTTTGCAGCCGAGACCGTGATCCGTGTATCCTGTCCGTCAAAAAAATATGACCTGTCCTATTTTTTTTGACGGACAACGGTTCACGGACCCATTCAAGTCAATGGGTCCGTGAAAGAACACGGATGCACACAAGATTGGCATCCGTGACCGTAGGTTACTTTCATACAGACGGATCCGAAGATCCGTCTGCATAAAAGCTTTTTCAGAGCTGAGTTTTCACTTCGTGAAAACTCAGATCCGACAGTATATTCTAACACAGAGGCGTTCCCATAGTGATGGGGACACTTCAGGTTAGAATATACTAAAAGAACTGTGCAGGGGGGGGGGGGGAAGACCCCCCCCCCCCCCTGTAGTTAACCCATTGGTGGCCAGTGCGGCCGGCCCCTCCCTCCCTTGTAGTTAACTCATTGGTAGCCAGTAGCCCCCCTCCCTCCCCTGTAGTTAACTCGTTGGTGGCCAGCCCCCCCCCCTCCCTCCCCTGTAGTTAACTCATTGGTAGCCAGTGGGCCCCCCCCCCCTCCCCTGTAGTTAACTCATTGGTGGCCAGCCCCCCCCCCCCCTCCCCTGTAGTTAACTCGTTGGTGGCCAGTGGGCCTTCTCCCCTCCCTCCCCCTCCTAATTAAAATCCCCCCCCCCCCATCATTGGTGGCAGTGGAGAGTACCGATCGGAGTCCCAGTTTAATCGCTGGGGCTCCGATCGGTAACCATGGCAACCGGGACGCTACTGCAGTCCCGTTTGCCATGGTTACTTAGCAATTTGTAGAAGCATTATACTTACCTGCGAGCTGCGATGTCTGTGTCCGGCCGGGAGCTCCTCCTACTGGTAAGTGACAGGTCTGTGCGGTGCATTGCCTAATGATCTGTCACTTACCAGTAGGAGGAGCTCCCGGCCGGACACAGACATCGCAGCTCGCAGGTAAGTATAATGCTTCTACAAATTGCTAAGTAACCATGGCAACCGGGACTGCAGTAGCGTCCCGGTTGCCATGGTTTCCGATCGGAGCCCCAGCGATTAAACTGGGACTCCGATCGGTACTCTCCACTGCCACCAATGATGGGGGGGGGGGGGGGATTTTAATTAGGAGGGGGAGGGAGGTGAGAGGGCCCACTGGCCACCAACGAGTTAACAACAGAGGAGGGAGGGGGTGTCCACTGGCCACCAAAGAGTTAACTACCGGGGGGGGGGGGGGTCTGCAGGGGGCAGTCATGTACACAGTTTTTTTGTATATTCTAACCTGAAGTGTCCCAATCACCATGGGAACGCCTCTGTGTTAGAATATACTGTCGGATCTGAGTTTCACGATGTAACTCATATCCGTCAGTATAGTCTAACATAGAGCCGTGATGGGGACGCTTCAAGTTAAAATATACCATCGGATTGGAAAAAACTTCGATCCGATGGTATAAAAGGGACTCCTGACTTTACATTAAAAGTCAATGGGGACGGATCCGTTTGCAATTGCACTATATTGTGTCAACGTCAAACGGATCCGTCCCCATTGACTTGCATTGTAATTCAGGACTGATCCGTTTGGCTCCGCACGGCCAGGCGGACACCAGAACGACTTTTTTTTCATGTCCGTGGATCCTCCAAAAATCAAGGAAGACCCACGGACGAAAAAACGGTCACGGACCTACGTTTTTGCAGACCGTGAAAAAATACGGTCGTGTGCATGAGGCCTAAATAGAACAGTACCATACTTGTCCGTGGTTAATAGGACAATAATAGGACATGTCCTATTTTTTTGCGGAACGGAAACATACGGAATGCACACGGAGTACGTTCAGTTTTTTTGCAGACCAATTGAATTGAATGGTTTGCAAAAAAAAACAAAAAACGGAACAGGCACTGAATGAAAATCACTCGTGTTAATGAGGTCTTAAAGAAATCCTGTCACTGCCAACTTTTTTTTTGTTTTGTTTTTAAAGCATAAGACATGTCAGGAAAATATTAGGGGGAGTCAGGAAGTGTCAATAAAACTAAAGGGGAAGGTGGTCAGTGGCGTTACTGGCAAAGTAAAAGTGCAACAAACAGTGCATCCCCTCCCATTGTGCACCTAAAATCTCAGTAGCATAAAAAGACACATTGCTATAGAATAGAGTACCCAATTTTCATAGCAAAGGTCCTACATGCCAGTATGCTTACAATCCTGCCAGTGACCGACTCCCTTTTAACAGGATAAACAAAAAAGACCAAACAGGCCAAGCACTCATTAACCCCCTAAGTCACGGGTGTACAGTACACTGTGCTTGAGTGTGACCCACATCTATTATGGTAACCAAGGTATCAGCTCAAAAACTTCTAACAACCTACACAGAAGAAACTAGCCCAAAACAGTAACCATAAAATATAATAGTTTTATTGTGTATACAAGTAACACAATTATTTTATTTTTTTTATAAAAAAATCACATGATGCAAGGACAGGTGGCAGAAAATGCATTCTCCATAGATCACATAATTTGCACATGGGGGTAAATATGGACTACATCCACTGGGATAGTAGCCTGTAAACAACATAGCTACAAATAGTGCCAGGAATAAATAGTAATAACTGTGTCCAGCCCAGAGCATAAAAAAACTAATGCCAATATTCAAACTCTCCCATTTGCAATTATGGTCAATGGTGGACGCGACCCCAATGCGTGTTTCTGCATACCTTCGTCTGGCAGAGTGATAGTGCAACAAACAGACTCTTTCATGGTGCAGCTAAAATCTCAGTAGCATAAAAGACACATTGCGCTAGATTAGAGGACCCAGTTTTCATAGCAAAGGTCCTACATACCAGTATGCTTACAATCCTGCCAATGACTCCCTTTAACCCCTTAGTGACTAATGACGTACTGTACGTCATGATGTGGTGTTAGTTACCGCATCATGACATGCACAGTACGTCATGAGATCCAAGTATACTTGCGGTGATACCGGCATCTAAACTGAGCTGTCCGGGCACCCGGCAGGGGACCAATCACAGCGGTCCCTGCCTTTTTGTATCGCTGCGATTGGCCAGTCAGATTTGAATGACAAGTCGCACCGTTCAGCAGCGCAGCTCCGATCTCCTCAGCAAGTGTTGAGGAGATGAGGGCTGCTCTGCTGTGTTCACTGTGCCCCGATCTCCCCCTTCAGGATGGCCGAACGAGACCAGGTAACAATGAGAAGGCCGACCCCTCCCCACCCCCACAATTTTCCAGGATGGCCAAGCTATAGTAGATTGTCAACTGTATGTTACAGATGACAATCTACTGTAACAACCGACATCAGTGCTGGCACTGATGTCGGTCGTTTAACCCCTTCCATGGTGCAGTCCGTAGGGACCGCTGTATGGAAGGGGTTAACAGGAAGGAAGCTCCCTCCCCCATCAGGCACTGTGGTAGCATCCCGTTTGATCATAACAGAGGGAGGGAGCTCCCTCCTTTTCCCCCTCCCATCGAGCTGCTTCTCTGCTGTGGCAGCGTCCCGAAGGTTACCATGGCAACTGGACACCTTAAGCCTCATTTACACGTCTGTGTCTGTGCTCAGATCCGTGGTCAGTGATGAAGCTGTCAGTGTTTCACTGACACTGAACAGCTGAAGAATCTCTTCTTAATGATCTGAAATACAGATGACATCCGTGGTTTTCACGGACCCATAGACTATAATGGGGCGTGATGGATCCGTGAACACGGACAAAATAGAGCATGCATCCGTGCTAAAAAACTGACCCACGGGCCATGCTAAAACCCTGTGTGAATACACACATTAAAATGAATAGGGATGTGGGCTGTCTGTGGAGAACTGTACAGCACACGTCCGTGAAACACTGACATGTGAATGAGGCTTTACACAGGCATCCATTCATGCTTGTAAGCCTTACAGGGTCCTGCCAGAGGCAGGAGCCTAATCAGGCTTAGGCCTCATGCCCGCAATTTGCGGAACGGCAAGGACAGCCGTTGATATAACTGCCTATTCTTGTCCGCAAAATGGACAAGAATAGGACAGGTTATTTTTATTTATTTTTTGCGGGCCACGGAACGGAGCAATGGATGTGTGCTGTCCGCATCTTTTGCGGCCCCATTGAAGTGAATTGGCCCGCATCCAGGCCGCATAAACTGCATTTCGGATGCGGACCAAAATAATGGTTGTGTGCATGAGGCTTACTGTGAATGATAATACACTGCAGTACACTATGCAGTGTATTGTGGAGCTATCATACCCACTGGATCTTCAAGAACCAAGTGGGTCTGAGTCAAAGTGTAAAAAAAAAAAAGTTACATTTTCCCATTTATAAGCACATGAGAAAAATGAAGAAAAGAAAATACCCTAAACATGTTTAGTATCGCCGCGTCCGTAACATCCAGCTCTATAAAATATAAAATGACCTAACCCCTCAAGTGAACACAGTAAAAAATTAACAGTGCCCAAAAACTATATTTTTTTGGTCACCTACCATCACAAACAAAAAGTACAACGCCAAGCGATCAAAAAGGCGTATGCCCCCCAAAATAGTACAAATCAAACAGTCACCTTATCCCACAAAAAATGAGACCCAACCTAAGACAATCGGACAAAAAATAAAAAAAGCTATGGCTCTCAGACTATGGAAACACAAAATCATATTTTTTTTTTTAAATGCTATTATTGTGTAAAATTTAAATAAGAAAAAGATTACATATTAGGTATTGCCATGTCCGTAACGACCTGCTCTATAAAAATATCACATGACCTAACCCCTCAGGTGAACACCGTTAAAATAAATAAATAAATAAAAACACAGCCACCTTGCCCCAAAAAGTGTAATAATAAATGATCAAAAATTCATATGTACCCAATGGTACTAATACAAACGTCAACTCTTCCTGCAAAAAATGAGCCCCTACACAAGACTATCGGCAGAAAACATTAATATAAATGTGGCGTTCAGAAAATGGACACAAAAACATGGTAATTTTTTTCAAAAATGCTTTATTATGTAGAACTGAAACAAAGTAGACATATTTGATATCATTGCATCCGTGACAACCTGCTCTATAAAAATAGCCATCATCTACCCTGTCAGATGAACGTTGTAAAAAATAAAAACTGTGCCAAAACATCCATTCTTTGGTTACCTTGCCGATTAAAAATTATTAGTACCCCAAAATAGTGCAAATAAAACGGTCACTTTATCCTATAGTTTCCAAAATGGGGTAACTTTTTTTTTTTTTTTTTTTTTTTATTGTTTTTACTGTATGGTGCATCTGGGGGGTTTCAAATGGGACATGGTGTCTTAGAACCAGTCCATCAAAATCTGCCTTCCAAAAACCGTATGGCGCTTCTTTTTCTTCTGAGCCCTGCCATGCACCCATACAGCAGTTTACGACCACATGTGGGGTGTTTCTGTAAACCGCAGAATTGGGGCAATAAATATTAAGTCTTGTTTGACTGTTAGCCCTCAATGTGTTAAAGAAAATAATGGATTAAAATGGAAAATCTGCCAAAGAAATGTAAAAATGTAATCTCCATTTTCCTTTAATTCTTGTGGAATACCTAAAGGGTTAACATGGTTTTTTAAATCAGTTTTGAGTAACTTGAGGGCTGTAGTTTCTACAATGGGGTCATTTATGGGGGGTTTCTTCTATGTACGCCCCACAAAGTGACTTCTGAACTGAACTGTGGGTTTATGGAAACTTTCTTAAAAATTTTAAGAATTGTTTCAAAAATTCTAAGCCTTCTAACATCTCCAAAAAATTAAATGACATTTACAAAATATGCCAACATAAAGTAGACATATGGGGAATGTTAATTTAATAAATATTTTATGAGGTATGGCTTTCTGTTTTAAAAGCAGAGAAATAGAAATTTAGAAAATTGTGAATTTTTGGTAAGTTTGTGATTTTTTCAGAAATAAAGGTGAAATATATTGACTCAAATTTATGACCGTTTTCTCGTGACACATTGTACTTCTTGACCATCTCATAATGGCTTGGATATGTAAAAGTGTTCCAAAAGTATTACCACATAAAGTGATACTTGTCAGATTTTCAAAAATAAACCTGGTCACGAAGGTACAAAATGGCCTAGTCATTAAGGGGTTAAACGGGAATACGGCTTTAAGGATAGTTGGCAAGTACCTCAGGAGTTTATCTTGTCTTATTCTGTGTCATTGCTGCACTATATTGTGTTGAACAAGAGGCACTATTGTCTGTGTCTGTTTTTGTTAACCTTATGTTAGTTGCTGGATATGAAAGGATTGTACACCCTGTGTTCCACAGACCTCAAAACATTTATCTGCACCTTTGCCCACAAAGGAAATTGTCCTTTGGCCACTCATTTTGTAACAGACGTGCTATTGTTTTTCAGATCATGTGCAATGTTTGCCTTTCATTTTTGGACCTATTTTCTGTTTTATTAAACTTAACATTGTCCTCTTGTGTCTTTGTTTAGGTGGCAATGGTTGAAGTCCAGCTAGATGCAACCCATGAATATCCAGCCGGCCTACTGATAGCTTTCAGTGTCTGTACTACTGTGTTGGTTGCTGTACACTTATTTGCGCTCATGGTCAGCACCTGCATCCTGCCGAACATAGAAGCCGTGAGCAATGTCCACAATCTCAACTCCGTTAAGGAATCTCCGCATGAAAGGATGCACCGCCACATTGAGCTAGCGTGGGCCTTCTCCACAGTCATTGGAACGCTTCTCTTCCTTGCCGAAGTTGTGCTGCTTTGTTGGGTAAAATTTCTCCCGGTGAACAATCCCAAGTTGCTAGTCAATCAGACCTTCATCAGTCCTGGGAAAGAAGCGGCAATAGCGTCAACGTGCATAATGGTGCCGTTTGGATTCATTTTTATAGTGTTTGCGGTTCATTTCTACAGGTCACTCGTCGGCCACAAAACAGATCGACAGTTCCAGGAGCTGAATGAACTCGCCGAACTGGCTCAACTTCAAGACCAATTAGACAATAGAGGGGACTCTACCCAATCCCCTGGTCATTACCCCTAAAAAAAAAAGTCCTGTTATAGAGTTATTCGCGTCTGTCTTATGATGTTTTGGATCATGTGAGAAGTGGGCCGAGATGAAATTTAGGAAGGGCTAATTCTTTAATACTAAGAATGCACTTTGAGGCAGAAATCAAATCTTATTCGGTTCCTTTCAACCATCTTCCAGTGTGAAGGAGACAGGGATAAATTATCTATGCATTCTCAGTTTGCCTAAGATCTAGATCTCTCTCAGGGCAGAATGTGGATTTTAGCAGGGTCTGCTTTCCACAACCAGCTGCTTGGAAACCTCCATTTATGGACCAGTACCAGATTAGACCGTTTTGGAAGAATCCACTTGTCCCTGTTACATTACACTGCAGCTTGCTTGCCTGGATTTCCCCCATGTATGTGATTGTTATGAAGAATACAGCTGTCTTACGCCCCACTCCGGGTGAGCAATGTGCGGCTGACTGCTTGGCTTGTCGACGTCACTGGAAGTCTTCTGCTGCATGCAGGGAAGTGGACAGACAGTTTTTGTAATGCATGCCACTATAATCATTTGTGTGAGCCACTGGATTGCTTTGAATATTTAACATAGGGTGTTTGTGTGTATATAGGCCGAGACTCTCGATAGTTGATCCCAATCAACAGTATTTTTTTACAGCATTTTTCGCACACATTTATAATATTTTGCATATGTTTGTTGTCTGAAGTGCCTCCGATGCATCAGAGAAGGTGCTGTATTCATTTCTGATTTGTTACATCTTGTGTGCAAATCAACCCGCACCCGGCTGCAAAAATGTGAGAGGGGGGGGGGGTCTTGATGGTAATGTATAGAATAGCCTCTGGTCTCACAAGTCCTCTCTCCTTCAAGAAATTTTTGGGTTCTTCAGGTTTCTTAATTGAAAAACATTTGGTTTGGTTAAAAAAATATTTGTATAATTACATGCTGAGATGATCATTGCTCCTAGATATGTTCTTTGTGGCTTATAAAGGGAAACGAATGCACAAGGATGTCCGCTATCTTCTCACCAGTAGTCTACATGTCTGCGATTTACTTCAGTTTCTTTGTTTTTTTAATAACAGCCCCGAACATGGATGTCCACTCATTGGTCAGGTCAGGTCGCTACCTACATTTTGGCGCGGATAGTTCTGCTACATGGTATCGGGCAAGGAAATCCGTTAAGACTTTATACAGTACACAGAGGGCTAAATATTAGTTAATGGGATTGTGCCACCATTAAATATTTCAGCATTAAAAAACAAGTTATTATTGTCACTTTCTGTTACTAATAATTATCTTCTTTATTTCTGTAACGTCGACATATTCCACAGCGCTTTACAATCAGGGGGTTCCAGTACAGTCATAAATAACATAACTGCAAACGGGTCAGAAATTAAAAGAAGAGGAACGAGGGCCTTGCTCGCATGAGCGTACCAAAATGCTCCAGTTGTGAGATGTTTCCTTAACTTCATTATAATGGTGCCCCCCCCCCCCCCCCCCCCGGTGTTTAATCTGTATAGAAATGTGCACGCCTACCTTCTGAGGTGGTCGCACATGTTCAATTCAACTGCCATCAGCCTTATGTACTGTTAGAATCTGTGACAGTTACAAAGAGAGAGCTGCAGCAGAAAGTTTGCGTTCTCAAATTTAAAACTATCCTTCACAACACTTTTCAGTGTTTTTAGGTCAGTTGGAGCCATTGGGATTTGTCGTATATGCATCATGATGTGAACAGAGTATTAAGACACTTTTACACAGAAGTATTTTGGTCCCTATTTGTAAGCCAAAGCCAGTAGCGCTACATAAAAAGTATATGGGAAAGATTTGCAGCTTTTCCACGTTTTGGTCTGACTAATGGTTTTAGGACTCTTGCACATGAATGTGTGTGCCCCGTGCCCGTATTGCGGACTGCAATATACCGGCACCGGCCGCGTGCTGTACACAGTCCACAAGACTTTTTTTTTTTTTTTTTTTTTTTTGTGGTGTGGACTGAATCTGGTGGATCACGGACCCATTCAAGTGAACTGGTCTGCCTTTGGTGGCTTTTTATTTAATTTTTTTTTTTTAAAGGGTTTATCCCATGACTAATGTAAAAAATGAAAAACAGACATCATATAATACATGACAACCTATTTCTAACAAAGCTAGAACCAGCCCTGTGCCGCACATGGATCCAGAGATCTCCCCATTTATTGCTCTGCTAGATTTATATCAAGCTGACATCTCAAGGGGAGTGTCTTTCCTGCTGCAGCTAAGGGGGCGTGTCTCAGCTCTACCCATCACATCTCAGGAGGCAGTTTCAGGATGAAACTGAGCATGTGCGGCCTACTCATTAAGTGGTCAAAGAAATAAGAAAACAAACAGCATGTGGCGCTATACAGATACATTTTATTGAATAACTCAGTGGCTATGCTAATTTTTTAATTACATGAAATTACAAAAGTATTCAGATCCAGGTGCTGGTTTGAAAAATGTAGAATATTTTTCATGGGACAACTCCTTTAAGTACAATGTACAGCCTCCATAGCCTTTAGGAGCCTTTTACAATAGTCAAAATGAATATTTATTTCTGATCATTGTAAAGGGCTCGCTGTTTGGCAGCTGATTTTTGGATCTTATACCAGCATAAAAAATGTTGTCAGATGCACATCCCCTGTTACATGTACTGTATGTAAACGAATAACAGCACCACTGATGTGATCATTCATGCAGGGCTTATTATCTTTGTGTGAAGGTTCTTAAACGAGCACCAAGCGACATGCTATATCAATCGGACCTTGTTACACAGGAAGAAAGCCTGTATTACACAGGCCGATTGGGCAAGCAATTGTCGCTCCCGGCAATTGCTTGCTAGCTAGCGGAGGAGACCGCTGCTATGACATGCAGGAGCGATCACTATTCCATCGCTTGTCCCAATACTGTCTGCCGCCAGCAAGATTTGATTTTTAAGCATGCTAAAAAATCTGAATTGCCAGAGGAATGAGCGTTTGTTCGTTCATCGAGCAATCAGCGGCAGTATTACACTGCAAGATGATCGCTAACAAGCTTTCATGCGAACGTTCGTTAGTGATTATCGGCTGAAAAATCGTCCAGGGTAATACAGCCTGAAGCCTGCCCATGTAAAAGAACCTGTAAGGCACAATTACATGCACCACCTTAACAGGCAATTATCAGGAAGAAACGTCTTGATATTTGCTTGCTTGTCAGTGGCGGTAAGAGCTGCATTTACATTTAGAGGTGCATTTTGCTCAATCCTTGGATTATTTGTGGCACCTTTTAAGCTGGACGATTATCGGGAACTAGGAGTCTTACTAGTCGCCCAACATTTGCCCCATGTAAATCCAGCTTTAGACCTCTTTCACATGTCCTTGTCCATAATGACATCCATGAAGAGTTGGTCTGTGGTCCATTCTTGAAGATATCTATGTATGTGAAAGTACACCCATCACTTTACAAAATATGTTGCGTTAAAGAAACCTAAGCAAATCGTCATATTTACTGCAATCATGGCGGCGGTTATTTCTAAATATTTTTTTTCTTAGTTGTGTTTTAAAAATTACTCTTCTCACTGAAGTCAATGAGGAAAACCTGAAGAGAATAGGACATGGCCCTTTAGATCAAGTAGGCTATATCTTAAGGCCTTAAAGGGGTATTCCCATCTCTGACACTGATGGCTTATCTCTAGGATATGCCATCAACGTCAGATAGGTGCAGGTTTTTAGCTCCAGAACCCTCTAAAGTAAAGGACAGTCCACCTTGCAAGAACGACCACCCTCAATTCACCGCTATGGGACTTCCAAAAATAGGCAAACGTACTCCCTATCTATTATACGGCATTAATGGATTAATTACACCCTCAATGCTATTTGATAGGCATCTAAACCTTTTTTTTTTTATTATTTGTTAGTGTCTGCCATTACTACCTCTAGGGATAGGGCCTTCCACAGTTTGATTACTGTAAAGAATCCTTTCCTGTATTAGGCTACATTCACACGAAACGTATTTTATTTCCGTATCCGTTCCGTTTTTTTGTGGATAGGATGCAGACCCATTCTTTTCAACGGGTCCGCAAAAAATGCGGACAGCACACAGTGTGCTATCCGTATGTCCGTTCCGTAGCCCCGCAAAAAAGATAGAACATGTCCTATTCTTGTCTGTTTTGCTGACAAGGATAGGCATTGTTACAATGGATCTGCAAAAAAAACGGATGCCATATGGAACGTCTTTTTTTTTTTTTTTTTTTTCGGACTGCAAAACGTATACGGTCGTGTGAATGTAGTCTTAGGCTACTTTCACACTAGCGTTTTCAATTCCACTACTGAGATCCGTCATAGGATCTCAATAGCGGAGGAAAACGCTTCAGTTTTGTCCCCATTCATTATCAATGGGGACAGAACTGAACGAAACGGAATGCACTAAAATTCATTCTGTTCCGTTTGGTTGCGCTCCCATCGTGGACAGAATAACGCTGCAAGCGTGTGGTGCGGAGCAAGACGGATCCGTTCTGACACACAATGTATGTTTCTATGTAAATCAATGGGGACAGATCCGTTTTCTCTGGCACAATAGAAAACTGATCTGTCTCCCATTGACCTTAAATGGTGTTCAAGACAGATACGGTACTTCATGGCTATAGAAGACCTAATACAACCGGATCCGTTCATGAGGGATGCATGCGGCTGTATTACTGTTACGGAAGCGTTTTTGCAGATCCTGTATCCTTTATAGTATATGGAGCCTAAAACAGAATCCTACGTTCAAGCTGTGGCATTACGAGGGGTAATAGTCAATATTACATCATGATCGCATTTTTTCTTTTTTTTATACAACCTAAGATCTTACCTGCTTTTGAAGCTGCTGTCTGACACTGAGCTCTGCTGCTTAGCTACTTAAAACCAGAATAACCGTCCTTTTCTTCATCTGTTGCCCCTAGTTTTATTCCATTTAATGTGTATGCAGCCATGTGTGCATTACTTTACATTTATCGAAATTAACATTCATCGTCCACATTTTTGCCAGTGCTTCCAGCTTGTGTAGGCCTAGTGGGTGCCTATCAATATACAGTATATTGTTCAGTTTATGCATCCCCACCCGAGAGCTGCCTAAAGGCAAAGGCCTATATAGTGTCATGTTCTCCACAAGTCCAACGCGGTTGTGAGTTGCTTGTGACTTTTATTCAATTTGTGTTTCTACAGCCAAATAGCCGCTCTATAATAGTTGCAAGACAGCAAGTTGCGGACAAGTCCCAAAAATGTTGTGGTTACGCAGCTTTTTTTAAGACTTGTCACATGACCCATGTCATTATGTAGGTGTAGCCTAAAAGCTGATTGGTGGGGGGTGTTGGACCCCCACCAATCTCATATTGATGAACTATGCTATGGAGGCAATCAGTATGTTGTTCCTGGGAAAATCTCATTAAGTGCTTTTAAAAACAAACTGCATTTCATTTCATGCGTTTTTCATAGCATGTTTATGTGTTTTCGAGGTTGTTTGTATTTTGTAATATTTAAAATATGGAATTTTTTTTACTGCCGTTTTTCAAGTTCTACAGAGAAGCCTAAGCAAAAAGTCATACCCCAGAGCATGCTGCGTTTTGAAACCAGCAATAGTGCCACAACCCAAACTGTATATTGTGTAGTGTTTTATATTTCTATATAGACTTTTTAAAATAACTTATGACTGAAGCACTTTTGAGCTTAAAGGGGTTATCTGGGATTATGATATTAATGGCCTAATCCTTAGGATAGGTGATCAATATCTGATTATTGGGGCTCTGACACTGATCAGCTGTTTCCTTGTAGCTTCGGCACCTGTACTACACAGCTCCATCACTGTGTATTGGACAAGCTTGGTAACTGCAGTACTGCCCCCATTCACCTCAGTGGGAGCAGTGCAGCAGTAACCAGCTCCATCCACCACACAGACTGAACTGTGTAGTTAGTAAATAAGCTCCATTCTGTGTGAATCCAGCCTTTGGGACTTGGGTAGAAAATTTAAATATTGGCTCAAAAGTGTTATTTTTATTTATTTATATAAACATTACATATACTTAAAGATACATAAAATATAGCTAATAATAAAGAATGCTTTTCCAGAAATATTTTGACTTATCTCAGACATAGGTGGCATATTGCTAGGATAGAACATCATTATCAAATAGGTGCAGGTCCCACCTCTGGGAACCACTCCCATCTCCAGAACGGGGTCCCTAAAGTGAACAGGGAGCGGTCGTGCATATGTGGCTACTCTGTCACCGCTTTGAGAGCTCCAAAAGTAGCTAACTGCTGGTTTGGCTATTTCTGTCGGTCATAGCAGTGAATGGAGTGGTGGCCGCACTTGGAGTGTGGTGTGAATTCCATTCACTGCTATGGGACCCTTGACAATAGCGGAGCACACAAATGTGTGGTGTGCTCTCCTTGACTTTGCGGGCCCTGTTCTGAAGAGGTGGCACCCAAACTTATTTGACATGGCAAAATGCCACCAATGTCTAAGATGAGCCAACCCCTTTAATTAACAAAATATTATCTTGGTAGGGAAATATGTTTTGTCTAAAGTTTATTTTTCTGTATGATATACATACATAAGCTTTCAAGAATCTTAAAGGCAATCTGTCACATTGGGCATGTCTTATCTGCAGGCAGGATGATCAGAGGAGAAGCTGAGCAGACTGTTATATAGCTTTACTCCTTCAAATCCCTATTCTTTCCATACTAAAGTGAATGGTCCCAATTGTCTGTGTGACTGTGCATAGAGAACGATAAGTTGCCAAGAAGGACCACCCATTGGACTCCAGAGTTTGTAGGAGTGTAAATGAGTACAGTACATTTAATGGCTCATGTACATGATCAGATTTTTTTTTTCTGTATGCTATATGTATTTAAGGGCGCATGCAGACGACCGTAGTGTTTTGCGAATCCGCAAAACACCGTTACCGGCTGTGTGTGTTCTGCAATTTGCGGACAATAATAGAGAATGCCTATTGTATGCGATTGCGATCTTTTCTACGGTACCACAGTGTGCTGTCCGCATCCTTTGCAGCCCCATAGAAATGAATAGGTCCGAACCTGTTCTGAGAAATTGCGGAATGGATACGGCTGTCTGAATGAGTCCTAAAACTGATAGCACAGTGATCCATACAATTCAATGGGGCCATGCACATATCCAATTTTTGCTTTATTTTTAATTTTTTTTTCTCACTGATCCAAGTGCCTAAATGGGAATCTCACAGCAGGTCCTATGCTTATCCATTTTGCGTAGGAAAATAGCTCTTTCTATAGATGGGAGTTAAAAAACAAAAAACAAACTGAAAGCTGTTTTTCAAAGATCCATTTTTGTGGACTGAAAATTGGATATGGCTATGTGTATCCTCAATCTGCTGAGCTCCTCAGACACGATATCCTCCTGCCCCAGATCAGACTGTTTGAGACCGGTTCCGCTCAGAATGTGAACTGTGAGGTGCATTTGTTCTGGAGTACTCGGCACATTGTGATGTTTCTCTCTGTAATTGTGAAATGCTTAGAAAATGTTAAGAAAAGGGAACATGGATATAAATGTCTGCCCTCCACACATAGGTCTGTCACGTTCTGTTTTTGTGCACATTATTTGTAATTCTTTTTGGAACGGTATATGAGATGATGATTCTGAGGTTGTGAAAAGCACTGTAAGAAATAAAACTGGCGAATTTTACTGCCTAAGTATTATTTATACTAAAGAGCCTTTGAATAAAGGGAGGTTGGGTGAACTGTGGACACGCTGTGTATTTTTTATTTTTTTTTGCTTTTCCTACTTACACACTTGAAAACGTTACTTTATAGGGGTGTTCTGGCTGCGCGGGCATGAGTTCAGTCGCTAAGTTGCGCAATCCCACCCTATGGCGCGTGATCCCGGCAGAACTCATGCCCGGCAGAACTCATGCTCGAACTCATGCTCGCAAGTAGCGGAACAAGTACAAGGGGAGTGGGGGATGATCTGTGGGGGTTGCCCAGGGTCCACTCCCATTAATATTGGGCCCAAGCAAATATTTCTGCAGTGGTGAGGAAATGAAACATAACCGATATTGGAAAGTTACCAAATGTTGTATTATATAATGACTGCAGTCTGCAGTACTGCACTTAATTTGTGTAAACTAGAACACCCCTTTAAGCATGCTTTTTAATGTGCAATTTCAACACAGTGGGCTTGTGCCCCGGATGTTTTCAGACCCTAGCAACGCCCCTGGGGCCTGGGCTGCAATACCAAACAAGGCCGCTATATAATGTACGGAGCTGTGCTTGGTATGCTGTAAGGAGGTAGCAATGCTTGCTGCAGCCTCTTCAGCTGACCAGCCTGGGTGTCAGGAGAGGGACTCCAGCCGATCAAATATTGATGACCTGAGGAAACACCATCGTTATGGAATTTCTGGAAAACCCCTTTAAAGAGGACCTTTTACTGGTCCCGACGTTACATAGTAATACCCTATACTACCAGGTACTAATATTGTAAGTGCATTTTTCTTTTTCAGATGCGCTGCTCCATTCCCCTGCTGTTCCTCCCCACCACCACCCACCCACCCATTAACTTTTGCCGCACCTATGCTAATTAGTAGCATCAGTTCAGGGAGGAGGAGACGGCCATGTTTCTCAAGGGGGGGACGGGGGGGGGTCTGCTTCACCTGGCTGTGAGCTGCCCAACTGCCCAATCACAGAGGAGAGTGTCGCTCTCCGCTGTGATTGGACAGCTCACAGCCATGTGAAGGAGACACCCCCCCCCCCCCTTGAGAAACATGGCAGTCTCCCCCTCCCTGAACTGATGCTACTAATTAGCATACAGGGCGGCGCATCTGAAAAAACAAAGTGCCCTGACATATACTAGTAATGCCCTATACTGCCAGGTACTAATATTGTAACGTAGGGACCAGTGAAAGGTCCTTTTTAAAGGTTCCATAAGGATTTTATCTGCTTCCTGAGTATGGTGGCAGGATGCCACAGCTTCCTATAGTAATCCTCCATCAATGGCTATGGGAGACAAACTGTTATCCATATACATACATCTGCCCTCCTGCGATTTAGGATCACTCACTGCTGGGACCGATGCCCAGCTGGGGCTATAATCTTTGGATTTTTTTTATTTTATAAGCCATACTGTTATGTTTTTTTCCATTTGCCTGAATACATGCTTATCAGATCACTGCACAGGTATACACAACTGCATTTGTATCTGGTGACGGCAAACATCTGCACTGACAGATCTTATTTGAGTCACTGTTTCCTATGATTTGCGCACAGAAATAGGTCAAATGTTCACCACAACGCATCAGAGACATTTTACAAAGGACTGGAAGACAGTGTTCTGCATGTTTATATTCACACAACTATAAATATATTTTAAAGGTCATTAACTTTTTACATAGAACCCTATTGCAAATTGTGATCGGTGGGGGGGTTTTGAGTGCTGAGACCCTCCTGATCGCACGTTCTTTCCTTGCTACCAAGGATATAATTGAGACTGGCCCGTACGTTTGTAGAAAGCAGTCTCGTGCAGGGGAGAGCACAATGTGTGTTTTTCTCTCCCCTCGTTCTAGGGATCGGTGGGGTTCTCGGCACTCTCAGACCCCCCCCCCCCCCTCCCCATTGATCACAACATTTGGTATGTCTCTATAACATCAAAGATTTTGGGAAAAGTTAATGACCCATTAAAGTATAAGCTCAAGTTGTTAAAATATGGCCACAGTATAGAAATCTTATTCCCCAATGCTGTGAGACAAACCAGCAGAATTAGGGTTTACTGTTTGACAGCCTGTATTCTGGTGCAGATTGATACACAACAGTCTATGGCTGTTGATGAGATATATGTAGTGGCAGGGTATTTAATTGCACCCTGCTCTACCTTATTACTAGGGTACTCCCCCTTGTATAAGGAGTACGGTAATTCCAATAATTCAGTTCCTTATAATACAAGTATAGGTTCACCACAAGCAATTTAAAGGGTCTATAACTTTTCACAAAACATTTGTCATGGATACATATCAAAAGATTACATCGGTGGGGGTCTGAGACCCCACCAATCCCTAGAATCAGGGGACAGAAGTGCATGCATATTTGGGATCAGTGGGGATCTTAGTGCCCAGACTCCCACTCATGTAAACTCTTTATATGTCTATGACAAAAGGTTTGTGAAAAGTTAATAAAAAAAGCCTTTAAACTTTTTGGGATCTGGGTTGTATTGTAGCCTTGGATACTCTTTCCTATGGCCTTTTGTATTGTTTATGAAGAGTGACTAATGTATAGGTTTTTACATTTTCTTGTCCCCTAGTAGAGCAATAAAACTGTAGGAGTCTGGATGACACTAGCAGACTATCTGTGCTCCTCCTTGAAAGCAAATTTGTATCTAACTTTTGGACCTGGTTGCATTATTACAATGTTGTACAATTGGCACATGATTTCCCTAGCAAAAGCATAAAAACTGTCATTTTTCCTTTTTAAGAAATGATGTTCGAGCTGCTTCCAGAATGCCTTCAGGGTCTGACACTTTTACCTGAGGGGGAAAAAAAAATATCCAGTGGTCAGTCATGCAAATTTAGATTTATCATGGACACTTGACAACATTTATGTAGGGCTCTTCGACACTAACGTTGACCATACACATAAGATGTATGTTGGCTGAACCTGACGAGATCTGTGGGCTTTCCCCAATGGCAGATGTCTGAGGAGAGAAGGACCTGACGCTTGGATTGCAACATGCCTACACCGTTTGCAGTCACCAGAGGTTCTTTGCAGCAGCTTACTCCACTTTCCCTATTAAAGGGGTTGTTAAGTTTTTACAATTTCCCCCCAATCCACAGGATAGGGAATAACTAGCTGATCACTGGGGGTATGAACGCTGGGAGTCCCTTCCCCTGTTCTGATGGAGCAGCAAGCCCCCAGTGATCGGACTCCGGGTGATCAGCAAGTTATTCCTTGTCCTATGGATAGGGGATAACTCAAAAGCTTGGCAGAACCCCTATAAGGAGGGGCCAGGAGAGATGGCTGTGTGCTGATGGCTATCAAATGTTTATGGGCAGCCTAAGAGACCTTAAAGGGTAACTGAGTTTTAGAGCTTCTGACAAATTAAAGGGGTGTTCCCATCACAGACAATAAGGGCATAGCGCTAGGATATTCCCCCATTGTGTGATAGGTGCAGGTCCCACCTCTGGGACCCACACCAAGAACAAGGCGGGGAAAGTGCCCATTTCTATGGGGTCGCTGAAAATAGCTGAGTGCTGGAAATTAATGGGAGTGGTGGCTGCGGAAGCGCGGCATGCTCCCATTAATGTTTATGGGGAGAGCACTTGGTGGTGGCCGGTGTCCTCCAGTCCTCACTCTCCGTTCTCTGTGTATGTGTGGGTCCCGCACCTATCAGACAATGGGGCATATCCTAGCGATCCCCCCCCCCAATTGTCTGTGATAGGAATACCCCTTTATCTGCTTTTGCTGGGGACAGTGTAAGGATCCATTCCAGCCTCTGCCAGTGCTCTGGTCTGTATATAATGGCTTCTAGCTGACCCAGTGCACTGATCCTGCATCCAGCAGTTCTCCACAAGACTAATACAGGCAGTCTGCCAGTACAGTACTGCTCTAGACATTCTTTCCCATACTTTTAGGCCAATTACCAGTCAGCCCTATACTAATCCTTGCCCCCATCCTCAGCACACATGGTGTGTAAGAGACAGTTTATGCTCACAGCACAGAGATTTAGGACTCAAATACACATGATCATGACAGCATAGAGAGGGAATGATAATTGCAGGTCACAGAAGACAGTTTATGGGGGAGAGGGGGAGTTTGAGAAGAAAGATTCAGAACACAAGGGCACATTGATTCTGCATCACCCAGGTCTTTACCCCATCTGTGCTGTAATCAGTCTAGTGAGGGAAGTTGACTAACAAACTAAAACCAACACATGCAGAGGCAAATGAAACCTATTACAACAGGAGTAAGAAATGCACTTACTATGTGCTGGGAGATGTGGCTGTCTGTACACATAAAACAGCAGTCTGAGATACTGGACGTTATGCAGTATTCAAGCACTGAGCTCTGGATGGGGAAGGGGCCTCTGCACTGAGTTTAGAAGCACACTGAGCTCTGGAGCCAGCCAAGTTTGTCTATGCTCTAAGGAGGGAATTCACCTTGTGAAGGTTCATGCACAAAATGTATTTTTTGTCTGCATTTTTGCAGGTCAGATGCAGACCCATTCACTTCAACGGAGCCGCAAAAGATGCGGACAGCACACCATCTGCTGTCTGTATGTGTATGTCCGTTCTGTGGCATCCGCAAAAATATAGAACATGTCCTATTCTTGTCCGCATTACGGACATAGATAGGACTGTTCTATTATGGCCCCTGACGTTCCGTTCCACAAAATACAGAATGCACACAGCCGGTATCCGTGTTTTGCAGATCCGCAATTTGCCCTAACAGTGAGTGGACAACAAAACTGCTAGAAGGGAGACACATAGTGGCAGAGACTTCAGAAGTGTTTTTTGGGGTCGATAATAGGAAAATATTTAATCAAAGCAATTTACAGATTTGTTCAGGTTCACCTAAAGTGACGAGTTGAGAAGTAGTTTGAAATGTTTGTGCCCATTTAAGGTAAGCGGATGCATCATGTGTCTGTTACAAAACTACCACAGAAAAGATGTATGTTGGGTAAAACTGCTGATTTTGGCGATCATCCAACCATCTCTTGTGCATGTGGGCCAGGTAGTTACCGATACTTTTGTTTTTGGGGTGTTAAGGTGCCTGCCACAAGTGTCTGGCAGCAGCTTTCTTCTCTCTCCCTTTCACAACACATGTATGCTTATCTGAACATGTATGTAAATGGGGCAACAGGAGAGGTGGCTGTCAACCAATGAGTGTTTGGTCGACAGTTATCTCGTGTATGGCCAGTTTAACAGTCCTTTTTGGCATTTCCTTAAAGGTTTTGCCAACGATAATTTAAAATCTCAGATGACCCCTAAATTGGCTTAAAAAAAAAAAAAAAAAAAGAAAAAAAGTATACTCACCCCTATCTCCAGCTCTGTTCTCTGCGGCACTGGTCCTATTCTTCTACCACTTTTGGTTTACAGACAGTAATGACCTACCAGGATACAACACATCACCACTGCAGCCAATCACTGTCCTCAGCAGTCTGCCCCAAGTACTGAGTAAATGGGTCAGAAGTGATCAGGTAAATGCTGTAATGTCTTCTGTTCAGCCTTCTTCAGTGAAAAAGGGTCAATGATATTTGTCTTGAGCCTATCCACTGCCCTGCTCAATCACAGCGACATACAGAAACGTGGAGATCCGTTATCCAAGAAAATCCAAGCATAGCTTGGTTAAAACCCCCAAAAAAAATGTGGCCGTTACTCTGTGCTCATTTGACTTTCAGCTGAGCACTTGAGTAATCTGAGAAAGACTAGTTACACGGGATGTGCTACCTGACAGTCCCATTTAAAAGGCTGTAATTGTTAGAGTATTACTGGCAACCTTTCAAATATCTCAGCTGTCCAGCCCTCGACTGGATTGTCACTAGGATTAAAAGCAGGATAGCAAAACTTCAGCGTGGTCATGTCATACATCCCCTATCATAGCCAATGTGATTAAAGAGGGCCTGTCATCTCTCTTGGCATGTCTTAATAAGTTATTGTATTCCCCATATTTTATTAGAACTCTGCATTGTGCTGCTCCTCTGTTATTATTCCGCTAAGTTATGATTAAATTAACAACTTTGGGTCATATCCAAAAATATTGTTGCACTCAACCATGCCAAGAATTTCGTCTTCGTGGCTCAGTCCAAGAATAAATGAAAGTCCTGTTTGGGTAGAAACGGCTCCCCGCTGATTCCTGACGCTCTTTTTAGCTGTTAAAGATAATCTGCATAGTGCAGCAGAGCCACCAACTTCTCATTGGGACATTCAGTAAGGTTTCTCATGCTCCTGGACAATGAAGAAATACAAGTATACCACATGGTCAAAAAGGCTTGAAACTGTTCAAGAGTCATCTGCCCGATAACCCACTCTCAACTTGAATTTTGCCCGCATACAGCTCATTCATTTATTCTTGCACCTACTGACACAAACCTCTTAATATTTCCCAATATTACACTGGTTGAGCATGACAGTAGTTTTGCATAGAATTATGTAATTTTGGGGCATTATTGTTTTTTTGCACCTGTGAATTTTTTTTAAATTATGAAACTGCTTTTGTACCATCTAATTTGTGCTGTTAGTGTAGAGACACATCCTTTGACTGTGTCAATGGGGATGTCCAGTTGTCTGTTAATACATTTATAGGAGAGGAGTAACAGGAGCAGCACAACCAGCTTTCTAAGAAAAACTGTCACGATTCCATAGGGATAGTGCAGCCATAAGCTCCACCCACTTCACTATGCCTACCTACTTGCACGGTCCATCCTAACTGACGGTGTGCAACTGGACGGCAGTCCCTAGCTTAAGTACGTGCAGGGGTCTACAGGGAGAGAGCAAGGTAAGAGAAAATAAAAGACTAAGACTTAAATAGAAGAAGAAGATTAAGAAATGCAAGCTACCAGGCTGGGTAGTAACCAAACAAGCAAATAACCAACCATAAGCAAAACCAGAATAAAATGGAAGCCGATGTCAAGTACCAGGAGGTCACGTCAGTACAAAGTAATAACACAGGATCAAGGTCAAATTCAAGCCGAGTTCAGGAGCCAGGAGGTCACGTTAGTACAAAGGGATTACACAGGATCGAGGTCAAAATACAAGTCAAGGTCAGGAGCCAGGAGGTGACGTTAGTACAAAAGGATTACACAGGATCAAGAGTCAAATACAAGCCGAGGCTGAGTTCACAAAATCAAGCATGCAGGAAACCGCTAGTGGAGAAGTAAGACCAATCACAGGCAACTTGTGGCCGGCAAGTTGCCTTTTAAATAGGCCAGACTGAATGATCACGTGACGTGGCCAGCGTCACGTGACCCTGTGTCAGCCCCAGCCAAAACCCAGAGCACCGACGGATATGAGTTCCTGCCCCTGCTCGTTGCCTAGGGGATGGAGGATGCCAGCCGCGCAATGGAATAGTCCTGTCCCTGACTCATCTCAGGTTAATTTGCATATGTATCAAATCGTTTTTTTGGGGAGACAAGGTGTGGTTGTCCGCCGGCCTCGCTGAGGAAGAGTGCGCTGCCGGGTCCTCCCCACCCCCTTGTTGCCAGGGAGATGAGGACGCCGGCCACATCCGACGCCGGCTCCTCCTCCCTCTCTTTATCAGCGGGATGCCAGCGGTGCTGCAAAGAGGGAGCACACCACTGGTTACCTGTTACAAAAACAGACATGTCAGGGGTGGCTATGCCTAAAGATTAGGTGGAGAACTGATTAACGTGAGTCAGTATCTAAGAAGAAATCATAATGCTCTGTGTAAAGAATTATGTAGGAACTACCACTAAATAAACTGTTTACTGATCCAGAGCAAATACATAGTGAGAACGTACATGAGAACAGCGCCTCATTGCTATTTTTGTAATTTAAGGAAAGACAGAAGTAAACATGTTCAGCCTATTGTTATGTTTAACCAGTTCAAAAACCCGGCCATTCCTGACAAGGCATATTTTTAGGTTTTTTTTATGATACGCAACGTTGAAAACAACTTTTTTCAGTGATACATGGAGCTTTTTCATACCTGTGAAAATGTAAAAAAAAAAAAAAGTAAATAAAAATATAACTTTTTTTTTACTTGGTCTTTATTTTTTTATTTTACACTTTGTATCCTCCCATAGAGGTCATACCTTTTGGGGAGCATTTAATACTACACCTGCAACAGGGGGAATATATCCCCCAGAGAGGTTGTACAAGGTTGTTCAGCCTCACTGCAAAGCTTATATGGGTCTGCTAAGACCTAGTAGCTTGTGCATGCACCTGGCCTCCAAGAATCACATGATCGCTAGGCTTGAAGTAAGGGTACGTTCACACTTTTTGGATTGCGGCAGGCACTTCCCTGGACAACACATCTGCCACACGCCCCTCCAGGAGCATTGTAAGAACCAGTCTCTACTTATCATAGAGTGCAGGCTGAGCGGGATCTGTTTCCTAATGGGTCCGTCCGTGTGTTTCTATATCTGTTGCAGGTGATACTGTGGAGCAACGCCATAGGCCTCGCTACAGTAGCATTCTGAATTGCCTTATTCTGCGGAGCTGTGCCTTCAGCAGTTAGGCAGCCAGGATTTAGTTAAATACTAAGCCCCGTGTCCCCTGTTGATTCACGGGGCTCTCTTAGTATATACAATAGTTTTTGATATGTTCATTTGATGAAACGCGTTGGGACACGCAAACATATTGTGGCCAATCTATTTCATGTATGATTCCATTACCCTGATCAGGCATCCAGTTTAGCCTCTGGACACGTTGTGTAGGGCCCAATAGGTATCCTTGATCAGTGTGAAGTTCCGGGCGGGGCACGGACCCCTTGTTAGGTCACTAGGGATGAATAAGTCAAGTAGGGTGTAATAGGGACAGATTGTTCTTCCCGAGGCTTCCCCACGGCTAAGACTGATGACCTAAGGACCTGATGCCTGTATTACTGTTTGGACATCTGGTAATTAAAGCCTGCAAAGAGTGACCATCTCCTCTACCGACATTCCACACTTTTGGAATAGTGAGGTTTCTCAACTAAACCGGTAAGACCATTCCGTGTTTTCATATAGCGTCCCGCTCGTCCCAGCATCTGTTCACGGGACTCGGACTCAGGGACCCTATGGCCTGGGTTGTATGTACCTAGCTTAGTGTGTCACTGTTTTTCTATGTGGCACACTTGTTTGGTCCTGCACCGGTTTGTTTATGTTCGTACGTTTTTTGTTTTTTTCCCCAGCTATGGGAGTTCTCTGAGTTTACTAAAAGCTAAGTTTTACTACGTTGCTGCTCCCCTTTTTCTGAATTTGTAGACTGCTTTTCGAGTAGTACCCAGGGAGAGGTGTGTACACACTATGCTCTCCTGGTGAGACAGTTCCTTTGTGTTCTGTTTAGACCTTTTATAGGTGTTTTAGGTGCAATAAAGAAATAAAAAAATATATAAGGGCTTGTTCACACGACCGTGTGAAGCCCATACCCGTGCTGTGGACCACAAATTGTGGTCCGCAATGCATGGGCACAGTCCATGGGGCAGCTGCATGGGGATTGCAGACCCATTTACTTGAATGGGTCCGGGATCCGTCTGTTCGGCAAAAAGATCAAGTTCTATCTTTTTGCGGTGCGGAGGCACAGAACGGAACCCCAGAAAGCACTCCGTAGTGTTCCGTTGCGTAGTGATGCGGAATGCCACTGAACAGTACCCATGTATTGCAGATCCGCAAATGCGGTCCGCAATACGGCAACGGGCAGCACACGTTTGGACATCTGGTAATTAAAGCCTGCAAGGAGTGACCATCTCCTCTACCGACATTCCACACTTTTGGAATAGTGAGGTTTCTCAACTAAACCGGTAAGACCATTCCGTGTTTTCATATAGCGTCCCGCTCATCCCAGCATCTGTTCACGGGACTCGGACTCAGGGACCCTATGGCCTGGGTTGTATGTACCTAGCTTAGTGTGTCACTGTTTTTCTATGTGGCACACTTGTTTGGTCCTGCACCGGTTTGTTTATGTTCGTACGTTTTTTGTTTTTTTCCCCAGCTATGGGAGTTCTCTGAGTTTACTAAAAGCTAAGTTTTACTACGTTGCTGCTCCCCTTTTTCTGAATTTGTAGACTGCTTTTCGAGCAGTACCCAGGGAGAGGTGTGTACACACTATGCTCTCCTGGTGAGACAGTTCCTTTGTGTTCTGTTTAGACCTTTTATAGGTGTTTTAGGTGCAATAAAGAAATAAAAAAATATATAAGGGCTTGTTCACACGACCGTGTGAAGCCCATACCCGTGCTGTGGACCACAAATTGTGGTCCGCAATGCATGGGCACAGTCCATGGGGCAGCTGCATGGGGATTGCAGACCCATTTACTTGAATGGGTCCGGGATCCGTCTGTTCGGCAAAAAGATCAAGTTCTATCTTTTTGCGGTGCGGAGGCACAGAACGGAACCCCAGAAAGCACTCCGTAGTGTTCCGTTGCGTAGTGATGCGGAATGCCACTGAACAGTACCCATGTATTGCAGATCCGCAAATGCGGTCCGCAATACGGCAACGGGCAGCACACGTTCGTGTGAATGAGCCCTAAAGGAGACTTTCCTGTGAACACAAAGCACTTACTACCGTGTGAATCTCGAGGATACAGATTAGATTCCTTTTAAACTTTCCATAATCTTTTCTGGTAACTTTATTCTGCACTGCAACAATTGTAACAGAAAAAGGGTGGTACGACTTCTAAATATTGTATGTGGTGGAAACAGGATGCACAGTAGACTGGAGGACGCAGATGGTCTTTATGACAAAGCTTTTACATAGTTAGATAGTGGGTTAAAAAAAGACCTAAGTCCATCTTGAATGGTGTACTACTAGAAGTCATATTAACCAGTTGTGTGCTGCATTTAATTCTGCAAGGATGTTTCTGAATGTCCTTGCAGAATTAGCAGCTGCACTGAGGTTGTACAACTAGAGGAGTGGGAAACCGGATGTCCGTGACAGCAAGGCTCCCCATAGAGAAAGCAGAAATGGGCTTCTACCATCCCAATCCTGTATGCATCTGCTTACTGCTTCCACCCAGCGATCATGTGATCTCTGGGGTCCTGGTAAGTGCACAAGCTGCTGGCCCTGTAAAACACCTTGTACAGCCTAGTAAAACCTCTGGGGACTTTATTCACTCCTGTATCTGGGGCTAATAGGTCAGCCCCAAATACAGGAGAATTTAGCAATAAAAAAAATGTAATGATAAAATACACCCTATAGGTCTTGTGTGGCAGTATAGAGAGTACAAAGTGTAAAATAGCAAAGACCAAATTAAAAATTAAAAAACACCACCACTAACCTTCCGCAGCTTCTAGACCTGCCCCTCTGGACTATAACCTTTATTTCCCTATATCAAAATGACCATTTGGACTCACATTAATGAAACATATTTTCACATTAACATTTTTCATGGACGTTCGTTTTCTGTATTCATCACGGTTAGCACACGTACCCATTGACTATTAATGTGTATGTTCACAAATCCGTTGATTTTTCTCTGACAGTGGGTCAGTGCAAAAAATCATGGGAGACATGCACCACTTTGCCCAGTGATGCAGACCAAACACGCCCATTGAAGTCTATTGGTCTGTGAAAAACAGAGCATGGGTGGCATCCGTTTTCGGTCCATTTTTCGCTGACCACTTATAGAAAATCCTCTGGAAATTAATTTTCAGCTGAGCAGTAGAATATGGATGACACAAGGAAGGCAAAAAACAGACACCTGCCTGATTTGTGTTGTAATGAATTGTACTCACATATTGCCATCAGTACGAGTTACTATAGTTGAGGTCAGACAGGAACACACGGCATTAGAAGTCATTTTAACAGAGGCTGTTGCTAGTATGGGTTTGGCTGGTTAGATGGGGGCACAATATGCATATTATTGCTGTTCTGGCCTGCAATCTTCTGCAGGTTATCTGACAGTAAACACAGAATATTAATCACTTCTCCAACCCCAGCGCTCTCCTGCCCTACAGGTGGGAGCCCTTCTTCTGCCATCTGCTTTTCCTCCTTTTCCACATCATCTAATATTGATGGTTGGTGGTGGTGCTGGGAGTCGGAGCCCCACCAATCAGATACTAATGATTGATCCTTATTATAAGTTATCAATATTTAAATAGGACCTGCCACCTCTCCACTCATCTATTATTCCTGCTGGAAGTTTATGAATAAATCTAACAATTGGTTGTTACCAGTTGGGCAGTGTCAGACTGGGCAGGGGCACACCACCAATGGGTAAAATCCAGTTGTACATTTATTCACACTTCTAGTAGGAAAAATAGAGAAACAGCACAATAATAATAATAATAATAAAATTGATTTATATAGCGCCACAATATTCCGCAGCGCTTTACAAGTTCATAGGGTTCATATACAAAACAAAACATAGAGTAATAAAAACTAGTGCTCCAGAATTGTCACTTCAGGTGGACTAAAACAGATAGGAATGGTGACAGGTCCTCTTCAAGTCCCAGACAATAAGCAATTAAAGTCGTTTTTTTATTGCAATTATAAAAATAACATGTCTATATTAAACACTTAAGTTTAAGAAAAAGAGAGTTGTTCCCTTTTTTTTTTTTTTAAAGGGGAAGTACTATGTACTTTCACAATTTTTTATCTGTTACTTCCCACTGTACGCACAGTTTTTCTGTATTATCCATTGAAATGTGTGATCAGGCAATTGTGTCACCAGACAGCTGCTTCCTTTTAATGCAGAGAACAGAGAGAAGGCAGTCCTGTTTTTTTCTTCCCTGTCTTGGAGGATATATGCGAGTGCCCCCTGTTAGCTGCTCACATACATTCCTGTTGTCTGAGAGAAGAGGGGAGTTACACCTCATTCACACAGTCAGTGTTTGGTCAACAATTTCTATAACTGATTTCAAGCCAAAACCAGGAGCGTCTCTAAACATAGAACTGGGGCAGATCTTTTCATTACACCTCATGTCTGTGGAGGCTCCAGTCCTGGTTTTGGCTCACAGTGTCTGATGGAATCACTAATCAAAATACGTGCTGCGGACCGCAAATTGCAGTCCGCAGTGAACGGGCACCATAGTTGCGAATGCGGACCCATTGACTTATCTTTACAGTGTCCTAATCTTATCCAGTATAAAGGCTCAGACCCGAAAGCCCACAAAAGCGCTTCTGTGGGCTTCCAATCCGTTCTTCCATTCCGCAAAAGATAGGACATGTCCTATCTTTTGTGTATCTTGCGGATTGCAGACCCAGTCAAGTCAATGGGTCCACATCCACACCACGGACCGGACCCGCCATTTGCGGGTCGTAATACAGGCACAGAGCCCTTACGCTAGTGTGAATGGACCCTAAGGCCCCTTTCACACGGGCGAATATTCCGCGCGGGTGCAATGTGTGAGGTGAACGCATTGCACCCGCACTGAATCCGGACCCATTCACTTCAATGGGGCTGTGCAGATGAGCAGTGATTTTAACGCATCACTTGTGCGTTACGTGAAAATCGCAGCATGCTCTATATTGTGCGTTTTCCACGCAACGCAGGCCCCATAAAAATGAACGGGGCTGCGTGAAAATCGCAAGCATTCGCAAGCAAGTGCGGATGTGGTGCGATTTTCACGCACGGTTGCTAGGAGACGATCGGAATGGAGACCCGATCATTATTATTTTCCCTTATAATATGGTTATAAGCAGGCCTTTTTTTCTGGCGTTCCGCCACCTATTGGGCGCCCGTTGCGGTGTGGTGTAAAAAAAAATAAAGTTGGTTATATAAGTTCGGCCGGCTGCGCCCCTCATGCTGCGCTTTCAGAGCGGCTGAGCGCTTGCCGCTCTAAAGAATCTCCGGCCGCCGGCTCAGTGCTGCGCAGCCTGCCTGCGCCTGCTGTGTCTGCTCTGTGCTGTTGTTAATGTTGCGTGGCCGAGCTCTGTTCGGTCCACGGTACAGGAGCTTTTGTTTCCTGTACCCGGCCGGACTGACAGGAAGTGCTCACTTAGTGTGCACTTCCTTTCAGTCCGGCCGGGTACAGGAAACAAATGCTCCTGTACCGTGGACCGAACAGAGCTCGGCCACGCTACACTAGAGGTGACAGGAGAAAGGGGGGGGGGGGGAATGGAAATGAGAGTGACAAGGGGTGGGGGGGAATGGAAATGAGAGTGACAAGGGGTGGGGGGAATGGAAATGAGTGACAAGTGGGGGGGATGGAAATGAGAGTGACAAGGGGTGGGGGGGAATGGAAATGAGAGTGACAAGGGGTGGGGGGGAATGGAAATGAGAGTGACAAGGGGTGGGGGGAATGGAAATGAGTGACAAGTGGGGGGGATGGAAATGAGAGTGACAAGGGGGGAGGAAATGAGAGTGACAAGGGAGGGAGGAAATGAGAGTGACAAGGGGGGGGTAGAATGAGAGTGACAAGGGAGGGTGGTAGAATGAGAGTGACAAGGGAGGGGGGAAATGAGAGTGACAAGGGAGGGGGGGAAATGAGAGTGACAAGGGAGGGGGGGAATGAGAGTGACAAGGGAGGGGGGGAAATGAGAGTGACAAGGGAGTCCCCAGAGCCATACCAAGAGCCAGACTACAGCCAGAGACCAGATCATCTTATTGTCCTGGTGGTAACTAGACAATGCAATATGTTTATTATGTAATTGTTTAGTTATTAATACTACATTGGAAACTAATTTAGGTACCAAACATGCCGATTTTTCTCACGCGCGTGCAAAACGCATTACAATGTTTTGCACTCGCGCGGAAAAATCGTGCATGTTCCCACAACACACCCGCATCTTTTTCCGCAACGCCCGTGTGAAACCAGCCTAAGGCTTTATGCAGTGTGAGAATAGATACAGGAAAGTACTAGAAGTGTATTGGCTGTCTGTTTTAACAACTCAAGGACCAAGTAAATTTCAGGTGCAACTATTTTTGTTTATTCCCGGTCTGTCTTTAAAGAGTCATAACTTTTTAATTTTTCTGTTAACATGGCTTTTTTTTTTTTTTTTGTGGGATACGTTGTACTTTGTAATTGAATAATTCCATGGTTTGTATAATGTGTTGGGAAAGTAAAAAAATGTAAAAAAAAAATTGTGGGGTGGAAATAGAAGTAAATGCAATTCTGACTTTGTTTTTTATGTTTTGTTTTTACGGCATTAACAGTTCGGTAAACATGACATTAACTTTATTCTTTGGGTCATTATGATTATGACAATACCAAATTTATATAGTTTGTTATGTTTTACTTATTTAAAAAACAGCCACAAAAAAAATAAGCGCAAGTTCTTTTTTTTTTTTTTTCCCACCATGCTCTATGTACCATTTTCTGGGGCGTTTGCAAACTTTCTTTCCCACTAGCGGTTTCTTCATGGCATTTTCCCCTATAGAGAAGGGAATGCTGCATTTTTTTAAGAGGACAAAGACAAAAAATGCCACCTACTACAAAAATGTCAGTAGCAAAAAAAAAAACTAAATGCTTGTGCGTCCTGTGTTTCAAGTTTCCCATAGACCTTCATCTGGAGCTGGCATTTACACAAAAATGCGGCAAAAAATTTAAGGTGTGAAAACTGCCACTAAAAATGCAGAAGTGCATAAAAACGACAGCAAAGATCTAAGTGTAAGAAAAAAAATACCTTAAAAGTTTTTTTTCCAATAATTTTTTTTTTAATCAGCTGCCAGCAGGGGGATGTATAAAATAAAGAAAAAAAACACTCCACTTTTAAATATTTCATCACTCCCTTGCCTTTAGCTGTTAACGCCACTGGGCCTGCAGTGGTCCTTGTCATTCAGTGTCCGCCATCCCAGCCAATCACTGGCCTCAGCACTCACTGCTGAGGCTGCTGAGTCTAATGACTGGCTGCAGTGGTGACTGGAATGATGAATGCCACATAACCACTGGAGGCCCAGAGGGGATCTGAGGAAGGGTCCAGTCCCCCAAAACATTGCAGTTGCATGTGGTCATGCAAATTTCTACCACCTCAGATTGAATACATCTGGTTTAGTGGTGAATTATTTTTATTTATAGAACTTGTGGAGACTACCTTGTCCTGATAAATCCCACTGGTTTGTTTCCATGCTGTACACAGCACTTCCTGTTGCTGTATCCAATCAAACCCATAAAGCACTTCTTTCTCTACCACAGCTCTAGCACTGCCCCTAACAACACCCAGCTGGTTTATAGCTCCTCCCACCCAGCTAGTTACATAGACACGCCCCTAGCACTGCCCCGCCCATGGACATCTTATCACAGGAGATAAAGAGCTGCATGGACATGGTCATGTGACCACAGCCTAGAACGTAAGATACGAGCAATAAAGGTAAAAGAAATACATTACAAAATGACAGATACCTTCATAACTGATTATTTTAAAGGATGTTGATCCAAACCGGACAATGTACAACATAAACACTATTTTACCTCTGGAATAGGATATTTTGTTGGGTACGGTGCTTCTACACGTCCAAAATCCACCATAGTTCCACACTTTGGAATATCTTCTACCCATATTCCTTCATACAGTTGGCCTTTGTCAAGGTAATAAAACTTTCCAGGGCCATGCTTCTTTCCTCCTTTCCAGGAACCTTCATAGCGATTTTCATTGGCTGTAAATACACACAGAATATAATTTTTTTTTAGAAATATGAAATGCCATAGTTCAGGGGTGCACCACCAATGAGGCCAGGTGAGGCGATCGCCTTAGGCTGTACTAGGTACGGGCAAGAGGGGGGCAGCGGAAGGGCCATGGGCAATAGGCACTTTTATTGTGGAAAATGGGTTAGGTTAAGAAATTGTCATTGGAGGGCACCGTTTCAGTTTTTGCCTCAGGCAGCAATAAGGCTAGGTGCACCCCTGCCATAGTTCATATATAAAATGGCATTTGTTCTATGCCTAAGAATGAAGTCTGAGTTTTGCAGCAAAAATGAGACTGGCGATCCTATAATCGGTGGAAAGATTTAATAGTGTTTAAAGAGCTTTTCTAGCAGAATTCATGTGCTTTTATGTGTGTATGAAATGTAATATAATTGTACTTACTCATATACTTTATTGGTCAACTCTGCATGCATTCTCCTATTTGACCTGGTAGGTCTGATTCCATGTTGGTCCTGACTCCTGTGTTGGCATGTGACCAGTGATGTGCTTGAAAGAGCTGGCCATCTGCCTCATTTCCATAACTAATCCAGTTCCCTTCTCCATCACGGCTGATTCAGAGATGGAGAAGATTATTGAACTAAGGTAGACAATCGGCCCCTTCACTGCTCATGTGCCAACACAAAGAAAGCTGGTGGAGCTCCCTTCCTGTGGAAAGCTGGTTTAAACAGGACACATGTAGATTTGAACAATAGAGTATATGAGTAAGTGTAATTATATTCCATTTCATACACAATAAATCATATTTATAATTAATTGGACAAACGCCTTAAAGGGGTTTTCTGGGATTTTAATTTTGATGGTCTATCCTCAGTCAGACATTTTTAATTTCTTTTTAATTTCAATTTTAAATATTTAATTTAATTTCAATTTTAAAGATGAATATTCTTAAAGACTATGGTGGAGATTGATCAAAACTGGAGCTTCTTTGAAAAATGAAAGGCTAACTTTCATTGGTTGTTATGGGCAAATAAGCCAGTTTTACTTGGTACCAATTTGGATAAATCTCCACCAGTGTATACTTTTGCAACCAAATGTTGTATTGGTGCAGTGCACCTAAAATGAAGTATGAAACAACGCTGTAACTAGTCTTGATTAATAAAATCCTGCTATTTTGTCTCTACAGCTCCTATGCAGTTCTATGTGTGTCCATAGTTACAGACTACAAACAAACCCTGATCCTGCCTTTTTACCCACTTCCATCTGTCCCAATGTATGTTACCATGAAGTACAAAACTGAAGGCATCAGACTATATATACTACATTAAAGGGGTATTCGGTACCTTGTGGAGCCTCCTAAAATGAACACAGCTGCCAGTTGGACATGCTTTCAGCCACTACATTCATCTCTATGGCGTCTGCGGTGCCGTCCCGGCCGCTCCGATCCCACCCTTGCCACGGTTCATATTGCTTTTCTCGTTGCCCTTTGCCTTGGCGGCGGGGGGTGCCTCGGTTGACCCCACCGGCGGCCTTCGCTGCCGGTGGTGTCACCCCGGTCACCCCCCTCCGTTTCAGGATTTTTTGTATACCCTCTTGGTGTTTTTTTAGGGTGGTCGTTTGGGTGTGCGCGGGGTGACCCCGCGGGCTGCCTTTCGCTGCCCGGGGTGTCGCCCTGCTCGCCCCCACTCTCTACCACCATCACAGTGGGTCGACATTACATAATTTTTTATATAGCATCACCCTTTTTTAGAATATAATGGGATGATTGTCCCTATTCGTATGAACTGTTCTATTACACCCATCGTTTAGACTTACATGTTTTTTACATTCTTGCCTCCTTGACTATTCTCTTGTAATTTGAGAGACTATACCATCATGTATACTAGATAAGGAGACGAGGAATGTATTGTATTTTACTATGGGTGAATTACGGTTTAGATGGTAATGTTGACCCACATGACCTGATTGGACATATTCTGGATTATGCACACTTATGATTATATGTACATTACTGACATCACTTTTTTTATATATGTTTTTATTGATAAGATTTTTTCTTCTATTCACTATACCACTAGATCAATTGTATGATCAATTGTATGATCACTATGGTTCCATTGTTATGGATCCCTTGCACAGTGTATGTTTATTAGTATTCATCACGGTGTATGAGCTATAGGGTTATGCTATAGCTGCCATTATTATGGTCCTATTTATATGGACCCCTTACATGTCACCTCTTTTACTATATGTGCATATCAGGAAGCCAGTCATCATTTGTGATTATGTATTTATTATTCGTCGACTCATATCATGTGCCCATCGATGGTCCCCCTTTTTATATGACATCTCTTGTGAGCATGGGGCCCGGTGGGGATACGACAGGTGTGTACTTGCGGCATTGCGGCAACTGTGTGATTATACTCCACCCTTTAGCCTCTTTTGGAGCCATGGACTGCGGTTCACCTGCGTTCCACGGGGGTCACGGGGTGCACATGCGCTGGGTGACGCCATCTCGAAGCGCACCGTGACGTCTGCAAAAAACTGCTGCGCATGCGCGGTGTGTAGACGTGGATGCGCTGAGTGATGGCGCCGCGCATCATGGAGCTCCCCGCGCCCGCTTGTGTGGTCCGCAGATGTGCCGAATTTAGGTAATTTCCGTCCATCGCCCCACCCCTACCATGTCCTATATATACCCTGCTTATTCATTGTATAGTACCTCCTGACGAAGCCGTGAGGTGAAACGCGCGTCGAGGTCTCGCTCCCAGGGCTTGTCATTCAATTTGCCACCATGTCCTTAGGTACGGTCCGTATTTAGCACGGTTTTGATTGCGTGTGGGGTACCCTTGTATGTATCCCTGCTGGGTCACTTGCACTTAGGCGTATACTAATTGTATGATTCTGATTTCAGCTAGTCAATTTCATCATTGCATTATTGTATTGGGCTGATTGCGACGCCTATACCAATCAGTGTATGCGAGCTACGACTTTGGGTTTACCACATTTTGTCTGTGGTGCCTTGTGTACCATACCCCTATTGGGGAGACTACCACATGCGATAATTCTTTGGTTTCCCAGAGCCCTAGCTTTAGCTTTACCTTTTGATCGTACCTAACTGTGCATTACTTTGCGCAGTTCCATGGTGGTTCGTTTGAGTTGACTTACCCTGTGCTTCTCCGTGATAAAAAATGATATTTTTTGATACAACATTCCACTTGTTTGGTTTTTAGTTATCTCTATGGAATCTGGCAGAAAAAGCAGAGCGCTGTACTCAGCTATCATAGAAATGAATTGAGCAGCCACATACATGCCTGAGTGGCTGCTCCATTCCTTTTGGGAGAGGAGGGGCTCCACAGGTTACAGGGCCCCCATTCTTGTGATCAGTGGGGTCACAGTGGTAGGACACCCACCAATCTAATAGTTATCCCCTATCCTAGCTATATTTCCAACTGACACAGGACAGGATGTTAGTTACGTATCTATTTATTCCTAGGAGACTGGCATTGAGACTCCTATAGGAATACATAGAGAAACTGACTTCCTGTCCACACATAAGGTGAGGTGTTATTTGGAAAGTCTGATTGCTGGTCACATGACACAGCTGAGGATCAGAAGGGAGGGGATAACTCACCAATTAAGACACTGATAAGATAACATTCACTACAGATTACATCATGTACCTTTCTAGCAGGTCAGAGAATAACATTTTTGTAGGAGTTCTTCTTTAATATAACCAGAATATCCCTTTAAGCAAAAAGTTATTCCAGCCCATGTAATCCACATATTTATGATTACTTCTCCCTTCTGATCATGCTTACACAAAAATGACTTCCTTATAGTGCTACAAGACAGGGTCATTATAATGTATTCAACCCATAAAGAGAAAGCTTATGCTAGGACAAACCAAGATCTAGCATTTCCTCTTAATGCTAATGTAAGCTACGAACCAGTTATATTAGGCTCTGCACACATCACATTAATGGCTCCCCTTCACCTATACTCCAGGAAAAGCTCTCAGTGTATACGTCTGATAGAGACCTGTGACCAGGCCTTTTTTTCTGGCGGAACGCCCCGGAACGGTGTTCCGCCACCTATTGGGCACCCGTTGCGGTGTGGTGTAAAAAAAAATAAAGTTGGTTATATAAGTTCGGCCGGCGCTTGCTGCGCTTCCAGAGCGGCTGAGCGCTTGCCGCTCTAAAGAATCTCCGGCCGCCGGCTCAGTGCTGCGCAGCCTGCCTGCGCCTGTTGTGTCTGCTCTGTGCTGTTGTTAATGTTGCGTGGCCGAGCTCTGTTCGGTCCACGGTACAGGAGCTTTTGTTTCCTGTACCCGGCCGGACTGACAGGAAGTGCTCACTTAGTGTGCACTTCCTTTCAGTCCGGCCGGGTACAGGAAACAAATGCTCCTGTACTGCGGACCGAACAGAGCTCGGCCACGCAACACTAGAGGTGGCAGGAGGAAGGGGGGGGGGGAATGGAAATGAGAGTGACAAGGGGTGGGGGGGATGGAAATGAGAGTGACAAGGGGGGGAATTGAAATGAGAGTGACAAGGGGGGGGGGAATGAGAGTGACAAGGGGGGAAATGAGAGTGACAAGGGGGGGAGGAAACGAGAGTGACAAGGGGGGGAGGAAACGAGAGTGACAAGGGGGGGAGGAAATGAGAGTGACAAGAGGGGGTAGAATGAGAGTGACAAGGGAGGGGGGGGGTAGAATGAGAGTGACAAGGGGGGGGGGTAGAATGAGAGTGACAAGGGAGGGGGGTAGAATGAGAGTGACAAGGGAGTCCCCAGAGCCAGACCAAGAGCCAGACTACAGCCAGAGACCAGATCATCTTATTGTCCTGGTGGTAAGTAGACAAT
Organism: Bufo gargarizans; assembly: GCF_014858855.1. Classification (NCBI taxonomy): domain Eukaryota; kingdom Metazoa; phylum Chordata; class Amphibia; order Anura; family Bufonidae; genus Bufo; species Bufo gargarizans. Next base: position 575,832,331 of record NC_058080.1, on the reverse strand, counting down.
GCATTATGTTTATTATGTAATTGTTTAGTTATTAATACTACATTGGAAACTAATTTACCTCACATTTAGGGTCCATTCACACATCCGTGTGTGTTTTGCGGATCCACAAAACACGGACAGTGGCAATGTGCGTTCCGCATTTTGTGGACCGCACATTGCCGGCACTAAGAGAATATGCCTATTCTTGTCCGCTATTGTGGACAAGAATAGGACATGTTCTATTTTTTTCAGGATCGGAATTACGGATCCGGGTCTGCAATTCCGGATTGGGGCCGCACGTCGTGCGGTCCCATAGAAATGTATGGGTCCGCAATTCCGTTCCGCAAAAAGAGACAGCTACAAGAAGCTTGATTAACCATAAGGGAAGCATAGCAGTTCTTTTAATTTAAGCTGAGAAAGGGGTGGAACATATGTGATGTCTGAGAAAGGGGTGGAACATATGTAATGTCTGATAAAGGGGGGGGGGGGGGCGTCAATTTTTATCTTTCCTAGGGTGCCAAAAATCCTAGCACCGGCCCTGCTTAGGCTGCTTACTTACAGTTTACATGATTGCTCAGTCCCTGCAGCCTCCGGCACCTCCGGCTCTCCACTGGCTCAGGCCCGCCCAGCTCCCGCCCACCACTGACAGTGGCGGAGAGAGTGAGAGAGGAGACGCCGATTCTGTGGCCTCAAACCCCGTCCCCAGGCCGACTCCATTGCTGTCTGCGGCCCCAGACCCGGGACCCCCCGCCTCCGGCTCCACTGACAGGCCGCTGGAGGCGCATGGGGCAGTTTAGTGTCGTGGGTGTCGGCACGAGCAGGAGGCAGAGAGCGGCACCAGGCAGGAAAAGGAAACAAAAGGAAAAAGGTAATTTTTCATTTATTTCATTTTTAAATTAAAAAAGATTGAATTGGCCAATTAGGGGAACAGGAACAGGGAAGGAAGGGGCCAGGCCAGGTCAGGCCAGGCTGCGCTGCCCATGTGTGGAGTAGGGCGGCGGCGGCCGCGGGCACTGGCAGCCTGGCTGTCACGACCGTCACTGGCAATTTTACTTGCATCCCTGTTCTCTAAAGGGGTGGTTTTAGGGGGCAGTCCTAGGGGTGGGTAGGGGCGTGGCCAGGGGAGGGGGGGTGAGTTCCACCACCTTTTCTCTGAGAAAAAAAAGCCCTGCCTGTGACAGATGATATGCAGTTGCATGCACCGCCCACATGCTGCTACCTTTATAGGTTTTTAATGGATAGTGTTGTATGTAATAGCCTAGTCTACTATGCTATTCCATACCTCTACTTTTGTGGTATACTGACATGTACCAGCCAGATGGAGGCCAACAGGACACTATTTTGGCCACCATCAGGATACTGGAGCTCTATGGATATACATAGCATGTATGTAGCAGTGGCGTAGCTAGAAATGACTGGGCCCCACACCAATTTTTTGAATAAGGGCCCCCCTCCTCCAGTAATTTTTTCGCAACCCCTTCCTTTCATGCCGCCCCCATTCCTGTGGCTAGTAAAGATCGCTCTCTCAGACCAGGCCCGGCAGCTGTTCCATCCGTTTTATACGCTGTCTATACTGTCACTGTATATCATTTCCCCTGCTTCCCCTATAGTTACACCCCTGGTATGTAGGTAGATTTTCATGGTGTGCACACTAAGCGGACATCGCAAATATGATGTGAACATAGCCTTAGCTGAACATTTACCAATAGATATTTTTGTATCAGATTACAGTATGAGCAGATGTGTTGAAATGTTATAACCTGATTGATCTACCGTAATTAAATCTTAAGAATTGAGTTCTTATATATTAACAATATCATGTACCTAATCGTAGCATTCCTTTGCCACAATACTTATCTTCACGCCATTCTCCTTCATAAATATCTCCATTAGCAAAGTACATTCTGCCCCAGCCACTTCTTTGTCCAGCTTTCCAGTCGCCTTCATAATACTCTTTATCTGTGTAGAAATGAGTCCCATAACCCTGTAAAAATTAACCAATTAAAAGATTAGCTGTTAGTTTCTTAGTCCTTATAGTTCTAACCCTTCTGCTTATGACTTACATAGAAATGCAAATGAAACACATTGTAAAGGGGTTTTCTGGGATTCAACTGTTGATGGCCTATCCTCAGGATAGGTCATCAATATCTGATACATGGGGATGGGATTCATATTTTTAACAGGTTCCCAACTCAACGGCGGGCACGTGGCATCACAACACATGCTTACATATACATACACACATATACATAAATACACAATATACATAAATACATCATATATACACTACACACACATACCACCCAACTAGGGAGCTAAACTATCAGCGGCGCACAAAGCAATGGAAGTGAATATCTCCAGCTGCCCTGCCACTGCCAGAGAACCATGTCGGGACTCCTTCGAGCTGCACGGGCATGAGTTCGGTCACTTCGGTGTGCAATGCCATCCTCCGGTGCATGATCCCACGTGATCCCCCGAGACCGGTGATTGCGCAACGAAGTGACTGAACTCATGCTCGCGCCACCCGCAAGTACGGAGCGGATCAGCGGAACAAGTACAAGAGGGGTGGGGGGATGATCTGTGGGGTTGCCCAGGGTCCAATCAATATTAAAGATGGCCCTGGAATAGCCAAATAAATAAAAAAATGTATTAAAGAATTTAATAGGGCCCTGATCCCCCCCCCCCCCCCCCTGCTGATGCTCCCGGGCCCCTTCTCAGCTCGGGTCCCAAAGCAGCCGCTTCCCTTGCTTCCCCGATAGCTACGCCACTGGGGGAAAAAAAAATCCAATATAGATATATCAGAAAAGGAAACCTTGATGCCAATGTCAACAATTCTCTCAATGTCGCCCCCCCCCCCCCCCTTCCATTTTACGTTCTTGTGTTACAAATAGAAGCAACATACATGTTTTCTGTCATTCTTCCAGGATCCAGAATAAACCTTTACATATTCTCCAGTATTGGGGTCTTGCACACTGTATGTCCCAAAACCACTTCTTTTGCCACATTTCCATTCTCCTTCATAAATGGTGTTGGAGCTTTTCCATACATAAGTGCCTTTGCCTGACGTTTGAAAAAAATTAAAATAAAAAATGAACATGGATAAAATTGGACTACAATTACCTTTATTTTCCTTTACATTGGCTTTTGTACAATTCTCCATACACCTCATAGGGCAGGGGGGTAAACTCACCATGCTTTTGGTTATTAAGCCACTCCCCTGTGTATTGATCCCCATTTACACTGTAAACTGTGTGCCTCAGGCCAGACTTCTCTGCTTTTCTGTCCCAACCTTTCCATGGTGGTTCAACATTCTTGGGATATTTTACAAAAGGCATCGGCACCTGAAATCACAATCACATATGCTGTTTATACTAATTGACTGCAGGGGCTCTTATGACCAGGTCTGAAAAAAAGGGGAGGCAAAACTTTGGCCATTTGTTTGACAAACTGTACTGGTTAAAAATAATCATTAGGGCATCTAAAGAACTATGTTATAAATCAGGGATCAGCAACCCTCGGCACTCCCGCTGTTGTGAAACTACAACTCCCAGCATGCTCCTTCCACTTGTGTGGGATTTTAGAGAACAGCCAAGCAAGTGTGCATGATGGGAGATATAGTTTCACAACACCTGGCGTGCCGGAGGTTGCTGACCCCTGTTATAAATAATTATGTACCTTACTTTTAAAGAGTTTGCCCAGTTTATAGACAAATATCCTCCCAGGCATGAAGGCTCATAAAATGATAAAAGAATATATAGTCATCTGCTGCTTCCAGTGCCGCCACTACGAGCCTCCCAGTCGCAGCTAGGGTTGCAGCATTGACATGTTCATATAGCTTATCCACTCTGCAGCCAATCACTGGCCTCAGTTGTATACAGCATGTGACCGCTAGGCCAGTGTCTGGCTGCAATGGTCACGTGGCATATACCGGCACATTATCACTGCAGTCTAACTCAACTATTGATTGGCTTATTTTGAGACAGAATTTTACACCAGAATTGTAGCACAACGGCCTTTTACATATAGCTACCTCCCTTTTCAATAAGTCCTGAACCCATTTTACAGTAAAGCTACATGCACACAAACGTTTGTGTTTTGCGGTCCGCAAATTGCGGATCCGCAAAAAAAAAAAAAATGTCGCCCTTATGACATCCTATTTTTTGCTAAACGGACAAGAATAGGACATGTTCTATTTTTTTTTGCGGGGCTACGTAACGGAGCAAGAGATGCAGACAGCATACGGAGTGCTGTCTGCATCTTTTGCGACCCCATTGAAGTGAATGGGTCCTCACCCGAGCCGCAAGAAATGCAGCTCGGATGCGGAACCAAACCACATTCGTGTGCATGTAGGCTAAGTCTGAAAAAAGTGTAGAAACTCTAGTTGCGCCATTTTTTACAACAATTGTGCCAATTTGCACCTCTGTTTAGGCTGGGTTCACAAATGACTGATTAGCTGCGGATTTTCTGCCCAAATGATGCGCTTTTATTGCAGAAAAAAGTGCAGATTAGAAATGGTTTTAATTCTTTGCATTGGAAAGTTTGAAATCCGCAATGAAATCCGCGATATAAATTGACATGCTGCAGATCTAAAATCTGTACCTCAGGTCAGCTTCTGCTGCGGATATTTTCTGTCATGTGTGACTGAAAATTGCTAAATGCTTAGGGAATGTTCACACAACGGATTTTACATTGGAATTTTGTTGTGGACAGCTGCGCCAAAATTCCACAGATAACCCGCAGGCGGTCACTTCCTTTCTGCTTTCCATTCATTTCAATGGGAGGCAGCACTGAGCTAATAGCATGTCCCGCTCTGTGATCCTCAGCTCTGCCTCCCATTGAGATGTTTGAGAGGCAGAAAGTACGCGGCTGTCAAGGGTTTCCCACTGAATTTTGGCGCTGCTATCCGCTGCAAAATTGCACTCTAAAATCCTTTGTGTGAATGTCCCTTTATTCACTTTGCTGGTTCTGGACAATGCTGCAGGTTTGCCACACGAAAATCCGCAACAGCAAATCCGAAGGTAATCAGTCACCTGTGAACCCAGCCTGAGGCCGCTTTCACACGAGCGTATTGAAATCCATCTGTATTCTGGCTCTGGATTGCGCACGGATTCCAGATGATATACCATGAGTATTTCTCTCAGTATTGCTTCAGTATTTAATCAGGATATGCACAAAACTTGGACATGCTGTGGATTTCAAATACTGACGGAAATTATACGCCCATGTGAATAGCTCTATTCATTAACATTAGCAGCGGATTCCAGTACATAAAATCCGGGCTATATACGGATTCCAAATACAGTCGTCTGAAAACAACACTAGCATTACTATTTTCAGTCTAAAAAATGGATCTAAGGCGGAAATGGCTAAAAACGGAAGCCAAATGTGCCTAACTGATGCAACCGATCCTTTTTTTTTTTTTTAACAAGATCTGTTATTTTTCCTTATTTTGGCGGATCAGAAGAAAGAATAAATTGCGGTGGTGTGTACTTTCCCACGAACGTAAGGGCTCAGTGCCTGTGTTGTGGACCGTAAGTAGCAGTCCACAATGCACAGGCACTGGGCGTATACACTCCGTGCTGCGGATGAGGACCCATTGACTTGAATGGGTCCGCAATCCACAAAATCCGGCAAAAGATAAGACATCTATCTTTTGCTGTGCGGAAGCATGGACCTGAAAGCCCATGGAAGCGCTTAGTAGTGTTTACGTGGGCTTCTGACATCTTTGGCCGTATCTTGCGGATCGAAGACTTATTCGAGTTAATGGCCAATGCCTGTATATTGCGGACCTGCCGTTTGCATGAGCCCTTAGAAATTTTTAAGAGGCAGAAACATTAGAAAATCTGGGCCAATATGTAATGTGCTGAGTGAGGACTGTTGGGCTGTATTCACAAATCTTGGTTTTGGGGGTGGGGGTGGGGGGTAGGTCTTTCACATTTGCGTATTTGGGTTAGTATTTGTCAAGCAAAATCAGGAGTGAAGCCTACATAGAAAAAGTATAATGGAAAGATTTGCATCTCTTCAGCGCTAAAGAACACAACAATGTTACCATCGCGTTTTGCACAGGGTCTCCAATTACTTGTGAAAAGTTGTGAAAAGCAATTGAATGATACAGTACAACGTAAATAATATCAAGCAGTGGTAAACTGACTCCCAATACTGCGGCACCTCACTGCACGACTGTGATTGCATCTTCTCTACTGTCCAGACTTCACTGTTGTGATTGTTATATGTTGCCATGTAGTATGCATTTAGTAGGCACCCAAGTCTGTCTGAGCTAAAATGTATCTACATACCATTCCCATAGAAATCAATATTATTGCTTCATTCCTACAAATCAGTATTATACAGACATCAGAAACATACAAACCTCCTCTGTGAAGATGACAATTTTTAACTTAGGCGAACCCGATTTGAAGTATCTGGCTAGCAAACAGCAGCAACACAAGGCTATCTAGCATGCAGCTACACACAACACAACAGCAGCAGTGGTAGCCATGGCAACAGTACACTATGACAGCCCAGCTTTTGTCACGCCCATGGGGTGGGTTGCACGCCTCCTAATGGAGCTTACCAGATTCCCTGGAAAGCTAATTCAACAAGAACTGAACATGAACACTTTCTAAAATCCAACTCCAGGACTGATATAACAATAAGCAGCAGCAAACCACAAAAAAATGTAAAGTATTCCAAGAGTACTAGTCCTCAACATATCGGAAACCATATAAGTACAAGCATATATGAGTTACGTGCATATATTAACCCTTTCCTGACGCAGCTATTTTCCTTCTTTCTTATTTTTCCGCCCACAAAGCCATATGAGGGCTTGTTTTTTTGTGTGGGACAAGTTATACATTTAAGGCTACTTTCACACTAGCGTTCGGGCGGATCCGTTCTGAACGGATCCGCGCATAATAATGCAGACGGAGGCTCCGTTCAGAACGGATCCGTCTGCATTAAAATGGCAAAAAAAAAGCTAAGTGTGAAAATAGCCTCGGACGGATCCGTCCAGACTTTCAATGTAAAGTCAATGGGGGACGGATCCGCTTGAAGATTGAGCCACATTGTGGCATCTTCAAACGGATCCGTCCCCATTGACTTACATTGTAAGTCTGGACGGATCCGCACGCCTCCGCACGGCCAGGCGGACACCCGAACGCTGCAAGCAGCGTTCAGCTGTCCGCCTGTCCGTGCGGAGGCGAGCGGAGCGGAGGCTGAACGCCACCAGACTGATGCAGTCTGAGCGGATCCGCTCCATTCAGACTGCATCAGGGCTGGACGGCTGCGTTCGGGTCCGCTCGTGAGCTCCTTCAAACGGAGCTCACGAGCGGACCAGCGAACGCTAGTGTGAAAGGAGCCTAATATTGCATACAATGTGGTAGAAAGCTGGGAAAAAAATTCCATATGTGGTAAAACTGACCTGTTACTGTCATTCTCTAGGGCAGTAGGATTACAGCAATACCACATTTGTATATGTTTTCTTGTATTTATTACTTTCAAAAAAAAAACTTTGGAAAAAAATGTTTTCCTTTGCACCACCATATTCTGACCCCTAGAACTTTTTTTTTAAAGTGTGGAGCTATGGAGTTGTGAAGGGCTCATTTTTTTTCCAGGGCAAAACTGTAGGTTTCAGTGATACCGTTTTGGGGTGTGTATGACTTTTTGCTCACAGTTTTTATTTACATTATTTTAAAGAGGTGAATCAACCCAAAAACTGCAAATCGCCCATTGTTATTTTTTTTCTATTACAGCATCCAGTGTACAAGATAAATACAATGATATTGTAATAATTCAGGCATTTTGGGATGTGGCAATGCCTATGGTCTTTTTTTTGTATGGTTTATTTTAGGGCTGCAACGATTAATCAAAGTTATTGATAATATTCGATAATGGGGTTCGTTGTCAACGAATCCCGTTATCGAATAATCGGCCGATTTGTTGCTATGCGGGGCGGGAGCGGGCGGTCAGGATCCTTAACTAGCAGTGACTTTTACTTCAACTTGAAATTAACGTATCTTTACTAACTTACAATGAAGCTCCGGTAACAGGCAGAGCAGGCGGCGGCGTTATGTCACTTACTCACGTGACGCGGCTGCGTCATTCATAAAGTGGGCGGAGCAGGCGTGTCACATGAGTGAGTGACGTTACACCGCTGCCTGCTCTGCCTGTTACTAGAGCTTCATTGTATTTGTAAGGTAATAAAGATCATAGCGCTGATTTAAAGTTCAAGTAAAAGTTACTGCCAGTTAAGGAATAGTCTGAATACTGATGTGGCCGGTGTATTGGGAGATCTGTGGATGGCACTGTTATGGGGAGGGGGATCTGTTAATGGTACTGTTATGAGGAGGGGGATCTGTGGATGGTACTGTTATGGGGAGGGGGATCTGTGGATGGTACTGTTATGGGGAGGGGGATCTGTGGATGGTACTGTTATGGGGAGGGGGATCTGTGGATGGTACTGTTATGGGGAGGGGGATCTGTGGATGGCACTGTTATGGGGAGGGGGGATTTGTGGATGGCACTGTTATGGGGAGGGGGGGATCTGTGGATGACACATATAGCATACGATGCTATATAGTGTCATCCATAGATCCCCCCCCATAGCAGTGTCATCCACTGATCCCCCTCCCCATAACAGTGCCATCCACAGATCCCCCTCCCCATAACAGTACTATTCAGAGATCCCCCTCCCCATAACAGTACCACTGCCATCCCAGTGCAGTTTCTAGGTAAAATTTCTCTCAGGGCGAGTGTCAAAAAAACTCGGCCCCCCCCCCCCCCCCCCGGTAACAGACAGGCAGGCAGTGCGGGCGGTACAGTGAGTGAGCGCCGCCGCCCGCACTGCCTGCCTGGGGGGGACATTATTTTTAATAAGGATCACTATGGACATTATTTAGAATGGAGGCTGCTGTGGATGTCATTATAACTGTATAATGTCTGATAGGCCTAGTCCTGAGTTATATTACCCTGCCCTGTATAATAATGTACCCCGATACCCCTTAGTTATATTACTCCAGCGGGGTAATATAACTTAAGGCTACTTTCACACTAGCGTTCGTCGGTCCGCTCGTGAGCTCCGTTTGAAGGGGCTCACGAGCGGACCCGAACGCAGCCGTCCAGCCCTGATGCAGTCTGAATGGAGCGGATCCGCTCAGACTGCATCAGTCTGGCGGCGTTCAGCCTCCGCTCCGCTCGCCTCCGCACGGACAGGCGGACAGCTGAACGCTGCTTGCAGCGTTCGGGTGTCCGCCTGGCCGTGCGGATCCGTTCAGACTTACAATGTAAGTCAATGGGAACGGATCCGCTTGAAGATGTCACCAATTGACTCAATCTTCAAGCGGATCCGTCCCCCATTGACTTTACATTGAAAGTCTGAACGGATCCGCGCAGGCTACTTGCGCACTTGCGAATTTTTTTAAAGTTATTAATGCAGACGGATCCGTACTGAACGGAGCCTCCGTCTTCATTAATATGAGCGGATCCGTTCAGAACGGATCCGCCCGAACGCTAGTGTGAAAGTAGCCTTAGGGGTATCAGGGATGGGTACATTATTATACAGGGCATGGGCAGGGTAATATAACTCAGCTCAGGACTAGGCCTATCAGACATTATACAGTTATAATGAGTAATGACACCAACAGCAGCCTCCATTCTAAATAATGTCCATAGTGATCCTTATTAAACTTAATGTCCCCCACAGTGACAGTGGCCCCCATTTTCATGTCTCCCACAGTGGCCCCCCCATTGTAATTAATTCCCCCCATTGTAATTAATTCCCCCCCATTGTAATTAATGCCCCCCCCCAGACCATCACTCGCCTCACAGCAGGCATCAGCACTGCTCAGGGGCTCAGGGCGGGCGGTAACAGGCAGGCAGTGCGGCGCTCACTCAGTCACTGTATGTCACGCGCCTGCGCCGCCTAGTGGGAGGAGCAGGCGCGTGACGTCAGTAAGTCTGACCAGGGCCGCTGCAAGGATTTTTGCCGCCCTAGGCAAGATAAAAATTGGCACCCCCCCCTTATCAGATCCGGAATTGCGGACCCGGATCCGCAATTCCGAACCTGAAAAAAAATAGTACATGTCCTATTCTTGTCCCCAATAACGGACAAGAATAGGCATATTCTCTTAGTGCCGGCAATGTGCGGTCCGCAAAATGTAGTATTAATAACTAAACAATTAAATAATACACATATTGCATTGTCTACTTACCACCAGGACAATTAGATGATCTGGTCTCTGGCTCTTGGTCTGGCTCTGCGGACTCCCTTGTCACTCCTCTTCTCCCCCCCCCCTCCCTTGTCACTCCTTCTCCCCCCCCTCCCTTGTCACTCTCTCTCCCCCCCCCTCCCCCCCTTGTCACTCTCTTCCTCCCCCCCCTCCTTGTCCACTCTCCTCTCCCCCCCCCCCTCCCTTGTCACTCTCTTCTCCCCCCCCCTCCTGTCACGCCTTCTCCCCCCCCCCTCCCTTGTCAATCTCGCTCTTCCCCCCCCCTCCCTTGTCACTCGCTCTCCCCCCCTGACCAATTCCCTTGTCACTCTCATTCTACTACTCTCGCCCCCCCTCGTGTCACTCTCATTCACTACTCCCCCCCCCTCCCTTGGCACGAGTCTCATTCTACTCCCCCCCTCTCCCTTGTCACTAGTATCTTCTTACTCCCCCCCCCTTTCACTAGTCTATTCTACTCCCCCCCCCTCCCTTGTCACTAGTCTCATGCTACTCCCCCCCCTCCTTGTCACTAGTACTCAATTCTACTCCCCCCCCCTCCCTTGTCACTAGTCTCATTCTACTCCCCCCCCCCCTCCCTTGTCACTAGTCTCATTCTACTCCCCCCCCCCTCCCCTCCCTTGTCACTAGTCTCATTCTACTCCCCCCCCCCCTCCCTTGTCACTAGTCTCATTCTACTCCCCCCCCCTCACTCTCATTTCCTCCCCCTTGTCACCTCTAATGTAGCGTGGCCGAGCTCTGTTCGCTCCGCGGTACAGGAGCTTTTGTTTCCTGTACCCGGCTGACAGGAAGTGCTCACTTAGTGTGCACTTCCTTTCAGTCCGGCCGGGTACAAGAAACAAATGCTCCTGTACCCCGGGCCGGACCGAACAGAGCTCGGCCACGCTACACTAACAACTCAGCAGTCTGCAGCGCAGGCAGGCTGCGCAGCACTGAGCCGGCCGCTCAGGAGGCTCAGCATGAGGGGCGCCGCCGGCCGGCCGCCCGATCATTTACCTTCATAACGATTTTTTTTTTTTTTTTTTTTTTTTTTACACCTCAACGGGCGCCCCCTGCTGCTGACAGCGCCCCGGGCGGCCGCCCGTCCCGCCCGCCCCTAGAAACGGCCCTGTGCCATCCACAGATCCCCCTCCCTATAACAGTGCCATCCACAGATCTCCCTCCCCATAACAGTGCCATCCACAGATCATGCCAACCACAGATTCCCCTCCCCATAACAGTGCCATCCACAGATCCCCTCCATAACCGTGCCATCCACAGATCCCCCCATAAGTGTGTCACCTACAGATCCCCCATAACAGTGCCATCTACAGATCACCCCCATAACAGCGCCATCCACAGATCCCCCATAATAGTGTCATCCACAGATCCCCATAACAGTGTCATGCACAGATCCCCCATAACTTGTCTTTTTTTCATTGTAATGCAAAATTGTAATAATTATGTAACTCCTAAATTTGTTTTAATATGGCCTTTGAACATCATTTTTCAAGAAAAATCATATAAACTCCTTTTTTTTTGTCATTTTGGTGTTTTTTCCCGATTAATCGATAAAATTATCGACACTAATCGATTATTCAAATAATCGTTGGCTGCAGCCCTAGTTTATTAACTTTTTTTTTTACAAACCGTTTTATTGAAGGTTTTTCAACATGTAACATTGATAACAAGTAAAAGCCAATGTTATAGAGAATAAAGAGGGTTGATGCAAAAACAAAAGCATGAGAGAAGCCTGACACACTAGGCTTATATTCACTACACTGGCTTGTAGGCGGTTTTGGGGAAGTTGTTAGGCAGGAAACCATAGATAATAGATAGAACAAACAGGGGAGAAAGAGCAATGATAAACCATGGTGTGTGTGTGTGTGAAGGAAGGGGGGGGGGGGGCTGGGAGGGACTATCACAGGATGGCAGGTACTTCAAATTGTTTATTTAAATTTTTATTATTGAGAAGGGGAGTGATTTAAATTTTTATATATATTATTATTATTTTTTACTTTTTTATAAACTTTTTTGCCCCCCATAGGGGACATGAACGTGTGATCATCAAATTGACCTTTCCTCACACCAATGAGATTTAATACATTAGTGAAGTACATTCAATATACTCTAATGCAGTGCTGCCATCTGAAACACATCTATACATGTGATAGGAAAAGCAGTCTTGCACAGGCTCAGGTCTATCATTACTCGGTAATACGTTCCCAGATTTCAGTGAGGGAAAGAAGTTCCAGCCCTGGGAGCACAGCACGGGTTTTCAGCTCCCAGATGACGTTCCCACATTTTACCAAACATCTGAGCGTAGTGCTTAAATGTCTGTGATCTGCGTTATCGAAGATTATAGACAATAGCCCTGGGTGTCTGCTGTGTGAAACAGCAGACATCTGGTGGATATGCGGCTCACTCTGCTCCAGAGCATGCACCATCTTTAAAGCACTGACATCCACTGTACATGTACAGCAGATGTCAGGAAACGGTTAATCATGCCAGTAACATAGAGCTCTACATTCATATGTCTTGAGTATGAATATGAATTAAGATTTAGTATCAGGTAAAAATGCCACACACAAAAATACACACACTTACACACCTTGGCATGCTATCAATGAGGTTATTAATGGCAGAGGAATGTTCTGTCATGCTGAATGCACTTGGGCACACAAATCATCAAGATCCGCAGCTGGCTGCTCCACTTGCAATTGCCGACCAATAATGTCCCAGATGTGCTCGACGAGAGACAAGTGTGAGCTGTTAGTGTACCTGAAATGAAGACTGGAGGATCCAGCTACCATACATTATACCACTCCACACCATAATCCTGGGAGTAAGACCAGTGTGACGTTCCCTTGTAAAAGCCTCTTCATGGTGTTGTCCATATGATCTCAAGACCAATCTACAGCTATCATTGCATCCGTGACAAAAGCGGAACTCATCGCTGAAGAGGATAGACCTCCCTTCCAGCATCCATTGTCGTGAGGTAAATGGAACATTTATATCTAGCTCATAGCCCAGTGTCGTGCAAATGCCTTTGGATGGTTTGTGTAGACACTGTTTGCCATCCTAGGTTTGGGATGTGACATCTGATTTCACTTGCAGTACAGAATGGATCACTACCTGGCACTAGAGATGGCCTTGTGGTTCGCCCGGCGGTAATTTCGCAGCGAACATTGCTAGTTTGCGATTCGCCAAACATGCGAACATATGGCGATATTCGCACGCGCCATATTTTTTGGCATAGCGCCGAACTTTGACCCATGACACATCCATCAGGTGGGAAAGGACAGCCAATTGAGACATTTCAGCACATGGACACCCCCCCCAACCCTTCAACAGAACACGATCTGGCAGCCATTTTACATTATGTGTTTTGCCAGTGTAGGGAAAGGTTGCATTTTGGAGCAGGGACAGTTAGGGACACCAAACGCTAGTTAATAGGGCCATAAAAGTCCTTTTAAGGACTGGTATAGGTGTGCTATAGATAGGTGTGATATAGAGGGGTGTGATCTACTTATAATATACTTTCTAACATAGAAATTATATTATAGTGTATTTGTATTGTGCAGCAGTTGTGTGCGGTTCTGCTGCGATTCCGCAACTAGATAGAGGGGCAAACGCTATTGGAGTAACTAATTGCAACGGGTGTGATATACCTGTTGTCCCCCCAAAAAACTGCTTGAGGGCTGCAATATACCTTCTTCCACAAAATCCTGATTGAAAGGTGCTATATACCTGTTTTCGCCAAATACTGATTGAGGGGTGCTATATACCTGCTTCTACAAAATACTGTTTGAGGGGTGCCATATACCTGTTTCCGCCAAATACTGATTGAGGGGTGCCATATACCTTCTTCCACAAAATACTGATTGAGGGCTGCGATACACCTGCTTCCACAATATACTGATTGAGGGGTACCATATACCTGTTTCTGCCAAATACTGATTGAGGGGTGCTATATACCTGTTTCTGCCAAATACTGATTGAGGGGTGCCATATACCTTCTTCCACTAAATACTGATTGAGGGGTGCTATTGCTATATACCTTGTTCCAATAAATACTGATTGAGCGCTGAAATACACCTGCTTTCACAAAATACTGATTTAGGGGTGCCATATACCTGTTTTCATCAAATAATGATTGAGGGGTGCTATATACCTGTTTCCGCCAAATACTGATTGAAGGCTGCCATATACCTTCTTCCACTAAATACTGATTCAGGGGTGCTATTGCTATATAACTTCTTCCACCAAATACTGATTGAGGGCTGCGATACACCTGCTTCCACAAAATACTGATTGAGGGGTGCCATATACCTGTTTCCACCAAATACTAATTGAGGGGTGCCATATACGTTCTTCCACAAAATACTGATTGAGGGGTGCTATTGCTATATACCTTTTTCCACCAACTACTGATTGAGGGCTGCGATATACCTTCTTCCACAAATGCTGCTCTTCTCTACGGACTTAGGCAGAGGGTCATTTAGAAAATGACAGGCAGAGGAAGAGGCAAACCGTTCCGCAGGGATGGTAGGGGTCGGGCAGATACACCAGGACGGAGCCTAAGTGGGAAGTTGCAGAAGGCGCGTGCGATAACTTCAAAGGGTGCACCAGAGTTGGTTGAGTGGCTCACTCAGCCTTCCGCTTCTGCACCCTCCTCATCCTCTGTATCTGCACCCTCCTTACTCTCTGCTGTGTGCACCCCCAAAGACACCGCCACCACTATAGCCCTGCCATTCGAGTCAGACAAATTATTTTCCCATCCAGACCTTACCTATTCGCAGCCATTATTGGCATCAGATAAGGAAGAGGAGGTAGCAACAGCCGCCACCCAGCGGTCTGACTACAGTACCCATATCAGCCCAAAGAGGGTGGTCCCCGCTGTTGCTGCCTACTCCGAGATCTCTAATTTCAGTGGTGGTGAAGGTGACGATGATGACGTGTCGATGGGCGTCACGTGGGTGCCCACAAGAGAGGAAGAAGAGGGGAGTTCAGAGGGAGAGACGGAGCCATAGATAGGGAGGAGAAGCAGGCAGAACTCGCAGTGCACAGGAGGCAAAAAACAGACTGCAAATGTATCTGGAGCAAGCCATCCACCATGCATGGTCACATCTTGCACTCCATATATCTAACCACAGACACGTGGTCTAGCAAACACGGGCATGGAAGGTACATAACTTTTACTGCCCACTAGGTGAACTTTTTGACGGGCGTCAAGCATGTAACCCGTGGCACCCGTGTGAATTTGATGTTACCACAGATTGCATGCAGGCCTGTCTTTTCTTCTCCTCCTCCTACTCCATCCTTCGTCTCCTCCTCCTTTTCCACTGCTACCGCCTCTTCCGCTGCACCCCCCAAGCTCCCCAGAACCCATTAGACGTGCCAGGTTGCCATGCTGTGCTGTGGCTGTTGTGCCTGGAAGCCAAGAGCCACACCGGTCCTACACTCCTTTCAGCTCTGCGGTCACAGGCCAATCAGTGGCTAACCTCGCTCAATTTGACAGTTGGTAAAGTGGTTTGCGACAATTGTGCCAATCTGCTGAGCGCACTACAACAGGGCAAAATGGCACACGTGCCGTGCATGACACACGTCCTGAACTTAGTCGTGCAGCGATTTGTTGCCAAATACCCCGAGGTCCACGACATCTTGCGGCAGGCCAGGAAAATCTCTGGCCATTTTAGAAGATCTTACACGGCCATGGCTCGCCTTGCTGACATTCAGCGGCGACACCATTTGCCCGTCAGACGTCTGATTTGTGACTGCCCGACGTGCTGGAACTCCACCTTGTATATGCTTGATAGGTTGCTCCAGCAGAAACGTACCTGTACGAACTCTGCAGCAGGACAGGTTCTGGGGAGCTTGTTTTTTTTTCACCAGGCCAGTGGCTGCTCATGCGTGACACATGCAGACCATGAGATCACCAATTGGTCAGTCACAGCCAGGACGCCTTCTTTCTGGAGCGTGCATTCCGTTGTGTCATTCATCAAGCCGTCGAGGAGCAGGAGCTGGAAGATGAGGAAGTCGCAATGCTGAATGAATTCCCAGGGGGGGCTACTCCGAGACAAGTCAGCAGGAGTCTGAGGAGGATGGTGGCTGGGGGGAGGAGGAGGAGGAACAAGAAGAGCAGGCCTTAAACTTTTCGGGGATCCCTGTTGTTGTCTGTGGCTGGATGGAGGAAACCGAGGACGACATTCTCCTGGGCGATAAGTAGAAGCCAGGGCGCTCCACCACTTCCAATTTAGTGCAAATGGGGGCCTTCATGCTCATGTATTTGAAGAGGGACCCCCATATAAAAAGCATAAAGGTCAAGGACCTGTACCTGGTGGCAATGTACTTAGACCCCTGGTACAAACACAAAATGGTGGACATGTTACCAGCATCACAGAGGGATGTCAGAATGCAGAATTTCTAGGCATTGCTGCAAGAGATGCTGCATTCTGCTGTTGTGGGCACTGGCAGAAGAATTTCCACCCACAGCGAAACAGGTGCGGGTACCAATCCCACCACGCCTGCAAAAAGAGGGCGGTTTGAAGCTGTGTTGGTCACTTCGGATATGAGATCATTCTTCCAGCCAACCCCTCGACTGCCGCCCTCCGGATCCAGCCTCAGTGAACGCCTAGACCGACAGGCGTCCGACTACATCGGGTTAACGGCCCATGTGGACGCTCTGAGAAGCGAGGAACCCCTTGACTACTGGGTGTGCAGGCTTGACCTGTGGCCAGAGCTGGTACAATTTGCCATGGAACTCTTGGCTTGCCTCTCATCGCGTGTCCTGTCAGAAAAGACGTTCAGCGCAGCAGGGGGGGGATCGTAAACGATAAGTGCGCTCTCCTAGCTCACGACAGTGTGGACTACCTCACATTTTTAAAAATGAATGAGGCATGGATCTCTGAGGAATTCAATACCTGTACTGACCACATGTACAAACCGGATTCCAAAAAAGTTGGGACACTATACAAATCGTGAATAAAAACTGAATGCAATGATGTGGAGGTGCCAACTTCTAATATTTTATTCAGAATAGAACATAAATCACGGAACAAAAGTTTAAACTGAGAAAATGTACCATTTCAAGGGAAAAATATGTTGAATCAGAATTTCATGGTGTCAACAAATCTCAAAAAAGTTGGGACAAGGCCATTTTCACCACTGTGTGGCATCTCCCCTTCTTCTTACAACACTCAACAGACGTCTGGGGACCGAGGAGACCAGTTTCTCAAGTTTAGAAATAGGAATGCTCTCCCTCTCTTGTCTAATACAGGCCTCTAACTGTTCAATCGTCTTGGGCCTTCTTTGTTGCACCTTCCTCTTTATGATGCGCCAAATGTTCTCTATAGGTGAAAGATCTGGACTGCAGACTGGCCATTTCAGTACCCGGATCCTTCTCCTACGCAGCCATGATGTTGTGATTGATGCAGAATGTGGTCTGGCATTATCTTGTTGAAAAATGCAGGGTCTTCCCTGAAAGAGATGACGTCTGGATGGGAGCATATGTTGTTCTAGAACCTGCATATATTTTTCTGCATTGATGGTGCCTTTCCAGACATGCAAGCTGCCCATGCCACACACACTCATGCAACCCCATACCATCAGAGATACAGGCTTCTGAACTGAGCGTTGATAACAACTTGGGTTGTCCTTGTCCTCTTTGGTCCGGATGACATGGCGTCCCAGATTTCCAAAAAGAACTTCGAATCGTGACTCGTCTGACCACAGAACAGTCTTCCATTTTGCCACACTCCATTTTAAATGATCCCTGGCCAAGTGAAAACGCCCGAGCTTGTGGATCTTGCTTAGAAATGGCTTCTTCTTTGCACTGTAGAGTTTCAGCTGGCAACGGCGGATGGCACGGTGGATTGTGTTCACTGACAATGGTTTCTGGAAGTATTCCTGAGCCCATTCTGTGATTTCCTTTTCAGTAGCATTCCTGTTTGTGGTGCAGTGTCGTTTAAGGGCCCGGAGAACACGGGCATCTCACGGGCATCCAGTATGGTTTTACGGCCTTGAACCTTACGCACAGAGATTGTTCCAGATTCTCTGAATCTTCGGATGATGTTATTCACAGTTGGTGATGATAGATGCAAAGTCTTTGCAATTTTTCGCTGGGTAACACCTTTCTGATATTCGTCTACTATCTTTCTGTGCAACATTGTGGGAATTGGTGATCCTCTACCCATCTTGGCTTCTGAGAAACACTGCCACTCTGAGAAGCTCTTTTTATACCCAATCATGTTGCCAATTAACCTAATTAGTGTTAATTGGTCTTCCAGCTCTTCGTTATGCTCAAATTTACTTTTTCCAGCCTCTTATTGCTACTTGTCCCAACTTTTTGGGGATTTGTTGACACCGTGAAAATTTGAATCAACGCATTTTTCCTTTAAAATGATACATTTACTCGGATTAAACGTTTGATCTGTCATCTACGTTCTATTACAAATAAAATATTGACATTTGCCATCTCCACATCATTGCATTCAGTTTTTATTCACAATCTGTTTAGTGTCCCAACTTTTTTGGTTTGTAATTGAATTTCCTCATGCCAGCCCACACATATCCGCCACCACCCAGAACAAAGAATGGTCCTTGCCTTATGTATATACAGCGGCATAAAAGCCCCTTTATGTCAGGTAATTGCCTATTTTTGGGGCCTGTACTGGCCGACAGTTACATATTTATCCTGTGACCGCCTAATGCACCTCCAGCCACAGAATCCAAAGTTCTTTGCTGTCAGGTGAATGCCTATTTTCCTTTTTTTGGGGCCTGTACTGGCCGACAGTTACATATTAATCCTGTGACCGCCTAATGTACCTCCAGCCACAGAATCCAAAGCTCTTTGCTGTCAGGTGAATGCCTATTGGCTAATTTTTGGGGCCTTCGCTGGCTGACAGTTACATTTTTTATCTCTAGCCACATAATCACACCCCTGTCTCACTCCTCTGCCTCTCATTATGGTGGTGTATGAACCGCATTCACCATAAGGACCTTCTAATGTAACAGGGTCATATGACTGTGCCCCCCACCCCGTACTGTGCCCCCTTATACCCTGCATTGTGCCCTCTTACCACACCCTGTGCAGTGCCCCTAGTCATTCCCTGTACTGTGCCCTCTTATACCCTTTTATCCGGTCACGGTATGGCGGTGTTATCCGGTTTCTGTACAGAAGTGTTATCTGGTCAATGTATGGCGGTGGTATTCAATAACTTTATGGCCATAAATGTATCCCTTTCCCTGCCCACGCCATCTTTTTTTAGACCTGGCATGAGCGGGAAAAATATGCAGATTGCGGTGGTAAGGAGATTTGCACCACAATCTGTGTCAGAAATAACCCTAACATAGACGTATTTCTATATAATAAATGACCCCCTAAATCTTTATAATATATAGAGTCTAGTGTATTATACTGTGCCCTGTATTTCCCAGTAGAAAATGATCCTTGGGAAACACAGTCCTCATCCCTGACCACCAGGACCAGGTAGTTCTCTGTCAGTACATGGCAGCCTCCCCTATCCGCCACGCTGCTCCGCTGTGTACTGGTGCTTATTCTGACACTAGGGCTGGGTTCACATCCTATTTTTGCCATCCATTTAATGCATACCAAAAATGTATGCTTTAACAGATTCCTAAGACTGAGGCCGTATAGTGGCGTCCGTTCACCATACAGTTCAATGGTAGAAAAAAAAAATTACGTTAACGTATGCATTTTTTTAATGGACTCTAAAAAAAAACGTGGAGTGCTGCACATTTGTATACATCAAATCCATAGGAAATAAAAAAATTCTAGGCTCCAGCAGGGCACATTTTTGAGAGTTTCCCTTTAAGATGCATAAAAATGGCTCCTGATTAAAAATACATATTTTTTGTGGGAATTTTTGCCAATGATCCCCCTCTGGTATATCACTGTCCATGTTGTGGGACTATTTGTGTACTTCTAGTAAGTGTTTGCTGGCTGCAAATATGACCTGAAGGTTCGCCTGCCATTAAAGTGAATGGGGCCCGCCGCGAACGCGCAGTTCGCAAACATTTGATCAAGAATGTGCGTTCGCTTTCGCAAAACGTCCCGTCCGATATTTGTTCATCACTACCTGGCACTCTTCTAATTAAACAATCTATCCATGCCGAGTTTCGCCTCTGTGCACCTCTTCCTCATTCCGGTTCCTCATTCTTCTCCCAACCACCGGGACACACAACGTTGAAAAGTGCTGACATCTTGACCTAAGCACGTAGTGATCTGCTGAAGTGATAAACCAAGGTCTCTCAGTTCAAGGATTCCGTCTCTTTCAGTCAAGCTTGTTGTCAGTGAATGTAAACAACTCCTAGGATATATTCAAACAACATTTTTGTTGTATATTTTTATCGCTGTAATGGACATAGTCATATGCTACAAAAAAAATAATAATAATGAATAGAACAAAAACTAGTGGAAGAAAAAGATGGGACGGTTGCCGCAAAGATAAGAGGTCTTCTGAAATCAACTCTGCTTTATAAAAATCAGTAATTTTAATATTCTAGTTCAACTACTTCTAGTTAACTACAAAGATATATGAAATCTCATAAAAACAGAAGGGTGACTAGAGGATCTTTACCCATGGTCAAGGAGTGAGTAAAACTGCATTGGCAACAACATGTCATTTTACTTTGTATATTAGAAGCGTTTGGGGGTTTTACAGATGAAACAAGTGTATTTAATATAGCTGTAATGACCGGCGTCACGCACAGGGAGGGAAAAGGGAAAGCCCTGCCCAAGGGAGAGGGAAAGGTGGTGACCCCTGACTCACCTTGCGGCAGGCACCTGACTGCCCTGACGTCCCTAGATGGGTTCCTCACCCGTGTGGCGATCACGTGCCTAAACCCTTTGCTTTCCCTAAAATGAGCCCTAGTCCGCACCACTGACACTAAGAGGGAAACACCAGGGAGAGGACAGACAATACAGACAAACACATAAACCCAGGTGGGCGACCACAGCAGACCACAAAGGTCCAACAGGGATCCGGAGGGAAACGTTCTGGACCAACAACCAGAGAACGCAGCAACACAGCTCCAGTGGGTCAGTATAGAAGTCCAGACAGGAAGCTCTATATCTGGCAACCAGAGAAGTGTGAGAGGGGAATATAAGGAGGTTGGGAGTGCTGGACAAGGAACAGCTGAGGAGGAGAAGCTACAGATCCCTGAGTGAGCCAAAAAGGGTTGCAAAGCAAATCCAGAAAGCTACCATAAGGAAACAGTCCTATCTTACAACATAGAGCGCGCAGCCAACCGCTGCGACTTCCTGACCCCGGGTATAACAGAGTCAGGCGTGGTTCTTGACACCCTCGTGACAATAGCATGGGCTTCCACAGCCGATCAGCTGCATGCATGCCTTGGTGTAAAGCACATCGTCACTGGACTCGCTGTGGAGTGAAGAATCACGCTTCTCATCTTGTGAGGTGGCTTGCAGCATAATTTTACCTATCAGACTGGTTCCTACACTGTCAATACTGTATACATATTTTCAGAAATGTTATAACTATTTCATTTGATATTGTTTTATTGCCAATTTGTTTGTTGCCTCATGTCTTTATAGTATCTCATCTCAATATAGTGTCAATATCGGTTTTTGTCCCAATTTATGCCTTGAGGGCCTACTTACCTCAACAAGCATGTGGATGATGTTTTGGAAATCCAACAGATTTTCACCCTTTGCATTGCAACACATGGATGTCGTCATGGATGTGTGAAAAAAATGTAATATTTAAATGATGACATCTCTTTTTTGGCACCACACATAGGTCCCCATTCACCTAGAATGTGCCATTAGTGTTTTCCCTCAAATGTGTACCCTCAATCTAGGGCCCTGATGTGATGTCAACAGGGCGTGCATATGTGATATGTGTGCCAGGTCTGCTTTCGGTCCCAGCCCATATCTGTCTGTGTATTCCTGCTACTAAGCCTGAATACGCCCCCCGACATGTTTCGCCAGTATTCTGGGGTGAATGGGCAGCCCAGTCACCCCTGAAGAAGCCAGAATACTGGCGAAACATGTCGGGGGGCAGTGCTAGTTTTTTATTGCTCTGCACCACTCCATTGTTATTAGCATCCAGTGGTCAGCTGGCCGACGGTGCTTGGATCAGTCCAATAATCAAGCTAGTTTGGGCATTCGCTGCTGGGCACCGAGTCCTTGTTGCGGTCCCAGTCGCTACAAATCCCAGTCTGAGATCAATTGAGACGCGTAACGCGCCATGTGTATAGTGGGTTGATACTCTTATTCTCCCACCACTTCATAAGGTTGCTATGACAACTACTCTCAGCTGGTAGGGATACCGCGGACGGTGCGACAGTAGTGATCGGCCCTCACAGTGATACTAGTAGGCACAAGCCTACAGGCACATAGGGTGAGTGAGAGTGCACATCTCTCCTCCCTTCTAATCGTTCAGTTAACATTTTCATCAGTGTAGTGTTGCACTGTGCTTTTAACACCTTTCATTTTTTGGTTTTGTCCAAGTTCAATTAAAGAGTGCACGTTGCACATACGCATTATATTATATTTAATATTTATCTAAAAAAAGTGAAGTAATAATTTACACCTGGGTCAAGACAGGTTCTATTGCCTGGTTAGGCATTTGTAAATAAAGTAGTGAAATAACCTTACCCAGGTTAGGTCCCAATTAAAATATATCTAGCAATATTAATGAGGGAGAGACGACTAATAATATTGTACCACAAGGCATTTCTAGAGTTTCCTGCATTCCACTCCTTAGTCTTGCTATTCCCAGAGATGTGTCACCTTCACGGTAGTAATGCCCAGAGATGTGCCCCCTTGACAGTAATGCTCACATGCTCCCTTCACAGTGGTAATGCCCAGATGTGCCCTTTTCACAGTGGTAATGCCCAGATGTGCCCTCTTCAGAGTAGTAATGCTCACATGCCGCCTTCATAGTGGTAATGCCCAGATGTGCACCCTGCACAGGGGTAATGCCCAGATGTGCTCTCTTCACAAGGGTTATGCCCAGATGTGCCCCTTTCACAGGAGTAATGCCCAGATCTGCCCCCTTCACAGTAGTAATGCTCACATGTGCCCCCATTCACAGTAGTAATGCTCACATGTGACCCCTTCACAGTAGTAATGCCCACATGTGCCCCTTCACTGTAAAAATGCCCAGATGTGCCCCATTCACTGTAAAAATGCCCATATGTGCCCCATTCACTGTAAAAATGCCCATATGTGCCCCTTCACAGAAATAATGCACAGATATTTGCCCCTTCACAGTAGTAATGCTCACATGCGCCCCCACACAGTGTTTGCATTTCTTTCTGGCAAAGCTACCGTGTTCTGGCCCGCAAAATGTATACCATGTCTAGTGCGGCCCTCAGACGAAAAATGGTTGGGCACCACTGGCCTAGACCTGTGATGGCTAACCTCCGGCACTCCAGCTGTGGTAAAATTACAACTCACAAGATGCACACTTGGCTGTTCTCAGAACTCCATAGAAATGAATGAAGCATGCTCGGAGTCGTAGTTTCACCACAGCTAGAGTACCGGAGGTTACCCATCACTGCTATAGGCGTACTTTGAAAAAAAAAAAAAAATGTAAAAAAATTATCAAATTTAGAAAATGAAATAAAAACGTATGAAAATGATCTTCCCCATTAAAAAAGAATTCTAAACACACTGTATAAAAAAAGTATAAAAAAGTACAGATAATTGGCATCACTACATCTGTCAGGTGAAATCAAAAATAAAACTCATTTCTGCAATGGTTTTTTGGGCTTAGTTTTTATGGCATTTACTATTTGCTAAATTACATTAGACGCCTATTCTGCAGGTCAGTCGGTGATACCAAATTTCTATAGTCTTAATTTTGTTTCACTACTTTAAAAAATAACAACTATAACTATTTTCTTTGTATCGCTATATTCTGACATGTTTTTGTGTACAGAGCTGTGCGAGAGCTTATTGGGGTAAGCTATGGTTTTTACTGATACCATTTTGGGATACACATGACTTTCTTTTTTCTTTTTTCAGTTTTTTCGTGACGAGCAAGGTGACCAAAAAAATGGCAAATAGAGAAATTTTATATATATTTTTTCCATTACCACATAGGAAAACATGTTTGCATTTCAATCGTTTTGATATTTTCTAACGTGGCAATACCGATTATATTTTTTTAATTATTTACTTTATATTTAAAATTGAGAAAGGAGATTTGGGAGGTTTGAATTTTTAATATTTTTTATTTTATTTTTTTATTTGTACTTGTACATGCGATCTTCTGTTTGTTTGTACCATAGGTTACAATAGAATACTATTGCCGTTTATGGGATTCTGACAGGTTGCCTGCCTGCAAGCAGCCCAGTATGACAGGTCTGGGAGCCTTCACAAGGTCCCAGGCTGTCATAGTAACCAATCGGAGCCCCGCAATTTTGCAGAGGGGGCTCTTTATCGGAGGGCAGAGGCCTCCCTCTGTCTAACTGTTCAGACTCCCTCTGTCTAACTGCGCAGATGCTGTGCTCGCTATTGACTGCAGCATCCGAGGCGTTAAATGACAGTGATTGATCGAAGTTATCTCCGATCCAGGTCATTGCAGCTGAGTGCTGGCTGTAATACACAACCGACATCCGTCAGGTATGGAATGAGACCCCACTTCATTTACCTTTTTTTCCACGCTGATGTTCAATTTCATCAGGGGGAGCAAAGGGGTTAAAATTCCTATTAAACTTTTGAGCTCTGTAATCTGCTCAATGCACTACAAAGGCTTGGGAGTCCTCATATTCATGCTCTGGCTCTTCTTATGGGGCAGCATAAAACTGGTGACAGATTCCCTTTATTAATACGCCAAAGACCTGCAGATGTCACTCTTGCCGTAGTAATTCAGTGACAGAGACATTCATCTGGGATACTACAGCTGGGATTCGGTGTAACACTTTATTTATAGCATTAGTTTCATTCACTAGATAAGTTTACGTGATGAGAGGGCATACTAACTAGCCAAACTGAAGAACAAAACAAATTACCGGTAGATTGTATTCACCGCATCTACGATGTGTCAGAGTGGAAAATTACTGGTCTAAAAAACTGACTGCAGAGAGCAGGGTTGTCATATCTGATATCACGATTGTATATTTTTAGACAGTGTGAAAGAATGTGTCAGGGTAAGGTTTCCACTATCCACGCTGGAGTCATGTACGTAACACAGGAGCTTCTGTATAAACCCTCCATTAAGACCCTTGAAGTACTCTTCTCAGGATCAACACATTTATGAAAAAAGGGTGAAAAAAAACCCTCAAATCATTCTGACTAATATAGTTAAGAGTTCACAATGCCATTTTGAAGTTTCATAAAATGACACATATGCGGAACCATTAATTTCAATGGGTCCGCAAAAAACAAGTTTGTGTATGTCTGTATTTCCGTTCCGCAAAGAAATAGAACATGTCTTATTATTCTCCGCATTACGGACAACGATAGGACTGTTCTATTAGGGGTCAGCTGTTCCGTTCCGCAAAATACGGAATGCACACAGATGTCATCCGTATTTTTTTCAGATTGCAAAATACATACGGTTGTGTGCATGAGCCCTTAGGGCTCATGCACACAAACATATTTTCTTTCCGTGTCTGTACCGTTTTTTTTTCGGACTATATGCGGAACTATTCATTTCAATGTGTCCGCAAATAAAAAATATAAGTTACCCCGTGTGCATTCCGTTTCCTTATATGTCTGTATTTCCATTCCGCAGAAAAATAGTGTTCGCATTACGGACAAGGATAGTACTATTCTATTAGGGGCCAGCTGTTCAGATCCGCAAAATACAGAATGCACACGGACGTCATCCGTATTTTATGCTGGTCTGTTTTTTTACGGACGGCAAAATACATACGGTCGCGTGCATGAGCCCTTAGGCCCCTTGCACACAGGCGTCATGTTTTTTGTCCGGATGCTTTGCGGGTGCATTGCGGCAAACCCGCGTGAGTAGGCATGCAATTTCTGTCAGTTTTGTCTGCGATTGCGTTCCGTTGTTCAGTTTTTTTCCGCGTGAGTGCAATGCGTTTTGCACGCGCGTGATAAAAACCTGAATGAGGTACCCAGATCCGAAGACACTGAAGTTTGGGTTTGGGTTAGCTGTTCTGTTGATTTTATTTTCCCTTCTAACATGGTTATAAGGGAAAATAATAGCATTCTTAATACAGAATGCTTATGTCACAACCAGACAGCTGAGAAGCTCTGACAGAAGCCTTTCAGAACCTCCTCCTTGAGTTTTCTTTGAGGGGTGTTCAGTTCCTCATCTCGTTAGCCTCTCTCAGCTGTCATGTAGTTGGACTGATTGCATCCCTTTAAATTCCTCCCCATAATGCATTACTGGGCGGCTTATACTTCTTCCTGAAGTGTGTGTGCATGCTGATCCTATTTCCCAGTCTGCTACTAAGTTAAGTGCTGTACATTTATCTGTTATTTTCTGTTTGCTGGATCCCAGGTGACCCTGACTCCCTTCGTGTCTGGTGTAGGGAGCCGGTGGTCGTTTCCCCTCACTATTGTAGGGTGTTCAGGTGTTATATAGTCGAGGTACGTGGATATGCAACCATCCACCTTTGGGATTTTTGCATAGGCTGAGCAGCCAGGGAAAGTGCCAGGTCTTATGCAGGGGTCTCCCTTTTGGTTCCTTAGCTTTGGATCCAGTGAGTCATATATTCATGTTGCATTGTCTTGTTTCCTGTACACCTTCCGTGACATTATAAGCCGCCAAAACCGTCTCAAGCATGGATCCGGTTTCACTTTTTGCTGAACGCTTCCAGGGTCTTTCATTGGAGGTAGCTGATCTCCGTAAGACTTTTTCTCAGCTTCAAGTGACCGGTTCAGCTTGCGTTCATGGAGTTTGTTCTGAGCCTAAGATCTCGCTCCCGGATACGTTCTCCGGGGGTAGTGAGAATTTTGTGCGTTTTAGAGAGGCTTGCAAACTCCATTTTCGCCTTCTTCCTCATTCCTCTGGTGATGAGGAACGGAGGGTGGGGATCATTATATCGCTGCTCAGGGGTAACGCTCAGTCCTGGGCCTTTTCGCTGCCGGAGGGGGCACGGCCTCTCCGTTCAGTGTATGAATTCTTTTTAGCCCTGGGTCAGATATATGATGATCCGGATCATATTGCTCTGGCTGAGTCTAGACTACGTCTATTATGCCAGGGTAAACAATCCGCAGAGATATACTGCTCAGAATTTCGGAGATGGGCAGCTGATACTGGTTGGAATGATGCTGCACTCCGAAGTCAATTTTGCCATGGTCTTTCAGAGGGATTGAAAGATGCATTTGCCTTTCATGTGAGGCCTATTTCCTTGGACTCTGCTATGTCTCAGGCCGTTCGTATTGACAGGCGTCTTAGAGAGAGAGGAGAGATCTCTCCTTCCTGTCATACTCAGTCCCAGGACAGTGCAGCGGTCTCATTCTGTGCGCAGGGGTCTCGGTCGCTGTCAGCCCCTTCTGAGCAGGAGCCCATGCAGCTGGGGTTGATTGCTTCTGACAATAAAAGATTCAGCTCGCATGGGAGGGTTTGTTTTTGTTGTGGAGGTATAAATCATTTGGCAAATGAGATTCAGGCAGTTTTCTGGGAGTAATAAAGAAACAAAGAGGAAAAAATCTTTTAAAAATGTTCCGTCTGTTACTATTGGCAGGGTTGAGGCGGAAATTGAAGGTTTTCCGTTTGCTTGTAGTTCCCGTTTTGTCCTGCCTGCTAGGGTGTCGCTAGAGAGCAAGAGCATTTTTTGTGAGATTTTTGTGGATAGTGGAGCAGCTGTCAATCTCATTGATAATCAATTTGCAATAACTCATGGTTTCCAGGTGTGCACTTTGGGAAAGGATATTCCTGTTTTTGCTATTGATTCCGCTCCACTTTCTCAGAAATCATTAAAGGGCATAGTTCACAATATCTGTTCAATTGTGAGTGATGCTCATGTTGAGGATGTGTCATGTTTCGTCCTTAGCGGTTTGCCTACTCCTCTAGTGTTGGGGCTACCCTGGCTCACTAAACATAACCCCACCATTGATTGGCAAGCAAGGCAAATAAATGGTTGGAGTGACTTTTGCAGAGAGAATTGCCTTACGACATCTGTTTCTGAGGTTTCTACTAAGACTGTACCATCTTTTCTCTCTGAATTTTCGGATGTCTTCTCTGAGAGTGGAGTTCAGGATTTGCCCCCGCACAGGGAGTACGATTGCCCTATTAATCTCATCCCAGGCGCCAAGCTGCCTAAATCTCGTTTATACAATCTTTCCCAACCTGAGAGGATCGCTATGCGTGCTTATATCTCTGAGAGTCTGAGAAAAGGACACATACGACCCTCGAAGTCACCTGTTGCCGCTGGTTTTTTCTTTGTTAAGAAAAAAGATGGTTCTTTAAGACCTTGTCTGGATTTCAGGGAGCTGAACAGTATCACTATTCGTGACCCTTATCCGCTTCCTCTGATCCCTGACCTGTTTAACCAGGTTGTTGGGGCTAAAGTCCTTTCCAAATTAGATCTAAGAGGGGCATACAACCTGGTCAGGGTCAGAGAAGGAGACGAATGGAAGACGGCCTTCAATACCCCTGAGGGCCATTTTGAGAATTTGGTTATGCTTTTTGGTTTGATGAATGCCCCAGCCGTTTTTCAGCATTTCGTGAACAGCATTTTTTATCATTTGATGGGAAAATTTGTATTAGTGTATTTGGATGACATTTAGATTTTTTCTCCTGATTTCAAAACTCATAAGGAACATTTAAGTCAGGTCTTGCTCATCCTGCAGGAGAATAAATTATATGCGAAACTGGAAAAATGTGTGTTTGCGGTTCCAGAAATTCAATTTCTGGGGTTTCTTCTCTCCGCTTCTGGTTTTCGCATGGACCCCAAGAAGGTCCACGCTGTGCTTGAGTGGGAGCTTCCTGAGAATCAGAAAGCGCTGATGCGTTTTTTGGGCTTTGCCAATTATTACAGGAAGTTTATTTTGAATTATTCCTCTATTGTTAAACCACTCACTGATATGACCAGAAAGGGGGTAGATTTTTCTTCTTGGTCAGTAGAGTTCCTGGAGTGTGTGTGCATGCTGATCCTATTTCCCAGTCTGCTACTAAGTTAAGTGCTGTACATTTATCTGTTATTTTCTGTTTGCTGGATCCCAGGTGACCCCGACTCCCTCCGTGTTTGGTGTAGGGAGCCGGTGGTCGTTTCCCCTCACTATTGTAGGGTGTTCAGGTGTTATATAGTCGAGGTACGTGGATATGCAACCATCCACCTTTGGGATTTTTGCATAGGCTAAGCAGCCAGGGAAAGTGCCAGGTCTTATGCAGGGGTCTCACTTTTGGTTCCTTAGCTTTGGATCCAGTGAGTCATATATTCATGTTGCATTGTCTTGTTTCCTGTACACCTTCCGTGACAGCTTACTAAAATGTCCATTGAGGGGTTAAAAAATAAACTCATCTCATCCACTTGATCGCGCAGCCGGTATCGTCTTCTTTCCTCTTCCTGCAGAACCTGCAAAAGGACCTTCGATGACATCATGTTAGAAGGGAAAATAATACTGTCTATTGACTTTAATGGGGTCCGGGGTTGCAAAGCTTGGTATGGGCCCCCATGCCCAACCCACTTTGCCTGTTAGCAATAAATGAACTTACCTCTCTTGCTCCGCTACTACTCTGCAGGTCCAGCGGTCTCTCCTGCAGTTGCTCTCCCTGGTCTTCTCCAGGCCCACGCTGCATTGTGTCATAGTGCGCGCATCACGTCCTGATGCTGTACGGAGTCAGGACAGTGCAGCGTGGATCCAAAAAAGTCCAGGGAGGAGGGGCGAGTACATCGCTTCACTCACCGCTCCCCCGCCTTTTCACTTTATAAGATGCACTGCGATAACTGGCAGTGTGCCATTGGCAAGGACGGGGGGAGGGGGGGGTCTGTTAGCCTGCAATTTGGCATAGAAAGAACAACTCCCCAGATTTCTGATGAATGTACGTACATTTCTAGTAAAGAAGACAAGTCACACTCTGCCTCACCCACTTTATCTGACTTCTATGTTGCAAAAACTCAAAAACTGGAAAAGTTGCTTCATAAATATGGAATTCATTCTGAACAGCATATTTCTCAATGTATTTACACCAGACAACTGGCATAAATGCCTTGATAAATCTCCTGCTTCCCTCTACACCAGTGGTCCCCAATAACCTGGTCATGGCCCAGTATCAGGCCCTAGCTGATTTGGTACTAGGGTTGACACCCGTACGGGAATGACCCGGACAGTCCGGGTTTGTGAACCTGTACCGGGGTACAAGCCTTTCTCAGACCCGGGCACAGGATTAAATTTAAACTGCAGACTTGCTAGCCAGCCCTCACCTGACAGCTGGCAGTGAGCCGCGGCGAGTGGTGATGACCGTGAGCGGCCGGCGTGTCAGTCAGCGGCGCTGGCGGCTGGCGAAAGGACAGGTGTCAGCAGCGGACGATCAGCTGAGCCTGTGAGTGATGCTAGCAGGGCGGCTCCAGCAGTTTCTTCTTCTTTTCGTCTGGGAGTCAGTAAAAAAGGTATTTAAAACGTTTGAAGACAGTGTCTAATAAAAAAATATTAATTGGAAGGGGAGGGGGGGGGGGGGCACATAAAACATACCCCCATAAAAAAATTCGACAGGTAACCAGTGACATGTTTTGTGGGGGCATCTTTTATGTGCAATAATACATATCGTCCAATACAGACATCCAAATTTCATGTTAGTGCAAAATCCATTTTATTGATAGTTGTCGTCCAATCGGCAAGTGCTTGTCTTTTTAATGACAACTATCAATAAAATGGATTTGCACTATAGATGTACCGAACTACCGATACTAATATCACTGCCGATAGAGTATTTGGGCAAGTAAGCCGTGTACCGGGGTGGGCTCCCCAGGATACAGCAAAGTCACAGTCAAGGAAAGCGACACTGACACCTGTGTAATATGCAAGAACAGAAACTTTACTTTGGCAAAAGTAATAACACAAGTATAATCGCAACAATACAAACATGCACAGAAAATGCTATATCCCGGACCCACAGTCACAGTCCCACTGGACAGGCCTAGCCGATGGCGGACACAGCAGAGCCTGCAAAGTCAATACTGTGCTGCAGAACAGGACAAACCTAGCAATTGCACAACCGTAACTATCTATCTAGTTTCAGGCCTAGGCTTAGTCTACGGTGCTTCGGGCGCCACTAGTATAAAGCAAGTAGTAAACGGGTGTACTGACCTGCGTCCGTTCTGGGCCCTAGGATGCCGCTTACCCGGGATGGCCACCAAGCTCTCAGCAGTCGTGCGGTCTTGCT
Source organism: Bufo gargarizans (assembly GCF_014858855.1). Taxonomy (NCBI): domain Eukaryota; kingdom Metazoa; phylum Chordata; class Amphibia; order Anura; family Bufonidae; genus Bufo; species Bufo gargarizans. The sequence goes on along the minus strand of NC_058080.1, from coordinate 575,800,854 downwards.
TGATAAGGCTTTCTGTCCACACAGTAACTGGTCTTCCTGGGACAACCTCTCTTTCAAAGAGCTGGATTCAGTAAGGGAACAACAGCTACTCTCCTTCCTTTGAGTGTCCATTCACTGCCAGACATCCGCAAGCCAGGATGGAATCGGATTCAGTCCCTCACAGCACAATCCTTTCACCATGTAAGATTAGCTCAGACTTCCTGGTTTATAGAAGCAGCTTGCATGAGTCATCATCTGCTTTGCATATGCAGATCCCAGAGTGTGCTGACTGTAGCTGCAAAACAGTGCCCGGAATGCCAAAAGACAGCTCCAATACAATCTAAGCATAAACATTATGCAGGCAGAGCTTTTCCACAATCTCACACCCAAATGCTCCGATACCTTCACCAATATTGGAACTTCCGGTCGGAGGGAGATGTCCCTCTGATTGGCAGCGCCAAGGGAGCATACAGCTGACTTCCTTTCCAATCAGGAAGCCGGGAGGTGGGTTATTATACGCCTCCTGGCTTCCTGATTGGCTAGGAAGCCTGCTTCACTTGTTGCTATGCAGCCTGGCTTCCTAACCAATCAGCAAGCTGGGCAGTATGTCCTGACTTGCGTCCCGGCCTCCTGATTGGTCAGGAAGGTACGCTGCCTACAAAAAAGTGAATCCAGCTTCCTAGCCAATCACAAAGCGGATTGAAATCATGACTCGCCGCCCCTCTTCTTGACTGGTCAGTAAGCTAGATTGCCTATGAAGCCGGGTTTCTTTCACTTGAACGTAGTCTTCACGGGAAAGCAGGAAGCCAGGCGATGGGTCATGATCCGCCGCCCACATGCATAGTGTATACTTTACCCAAAAAATTGCTGCGAGGTGCTAAAGTGTTCGGGTTTGGCTTGAAGAAAAGGTGGCAACCCTATTTGGTACCGGGCTGCGGGTAGTGAGAGGAGGAGACTACGCACAACGTGGCACATGCCATGCTTTCATCAGTAAGAAGGAGGGAGAGCATTCCTTCCCACTGCAATGCCGGCCCACCACTGCCAACCATGAAAATAACTCCACAACAACAATTGACATGCTGATTTCAAAATCCGCACAGTACGTAAAATCCGCAGCTACGAAAAAAAGGAAAGTGTGCATGAGATTTGTCTAATCTCATACACTTTGCCCCAAAGGTCCCGGGAAAATTGTCTGGTGGCCATGTTCCGAACATAATCTTAAAGATAGGCCTCCTCACTCATTACTTATGGGGATATTCCATTTTCCCTTTTGTTTTTTTAAATAAAAGGATGTCCTGTGACTTTTGACTCACAAAAGTATTTCAGGATCGGGAGAAGTAGTTCAGTGCCGATTTCCATCTCGCACCTCGGGTCCCATAGCAGTCGCATGGTTTGCCTCTATGGTGGGTTGGTGGATACACCACTAGCACTCAGGGCTTTACTGAAAGATTATTCTGATGTGCCACTAAAGATGCTTCAGAGCACAGAGGGTTAAGGGTGTATTAGACTGGCAGAGCATTCGTAGTAATGCTCGTTAGCGATGATCTGGCAGTGTAATACTGCTGCTGATTAGTCACTCAATCATTATTTGCAGGTGGCAGATCGTGGTGTGTAATCATGGCCTGCTGCCAGCAAACAACTAGTCAGTATGGGTACGAGCAATGGCATAACGATCGTTCCTCCCCATGCTTTGGAGGAGATCACTACATGTAATAGGAAGAGATGGGGGGGCACACAGTTTGCCTGTATGGATCCCCGGAAATTCCTGATGGCAGCCCTGGATCCAAGCCTGCTTGAAGCCCTGCTAAGAAAACCGCAATCCGTAAGATACAGAGCGGTGCGGAGTGGTGGCACGAAGAGGAAGCACTACAGAGTGCTTCTGTGGGACTTCGGTCCGTGCTTCTGCACTACACAAAAAATAGAACATGTTCTATTTTTTTGCAGTGCAGACAGAATATTGCAGATTGCAGACCCATTCATGTGAATGGGTCCGCATCCGCAAACGGCGGCCACATGAATGGTGCATGAGCCCTAAGACACAGCATCATTGCTGACATCACATCTACAGAGCAGAGTCCAGGAGAATGAGCAGAACATCGCCCTGAGAGGTAAGGCCACTGTTGATGTGATGTCTACAAGGCAGAGCCTTACTAGCTTTGCCGCGCCTTAGATGTAGATGTGATGTCATCGGGATAGGGAACCAACAGAGTGGAAAATGACCAGGATGGAGTGCAGGGAAACAGGGCATTACAGATAAACAATCACTATTGGTAAGTGATAATGTGTTGTTTCCTATCAATCGATGCTGAAAATTGCAAAACTGGAATACCCCTATTGTGCCCACCAATCAGCAGCATACATGATTGTAAGCCTATGGTGCTCTGTACCTTTACTGTAGAGCAGCATTTCTCAACTGAGCGTCATACAGTCCCCTGTGGGCCCCAGGATTTGCAAAGTGGGCCAAGGGGGAAAATTGAGATTAGGAGGCTGCAGGCGGAAGTGAGAAGTGAAGAAAACGTGACCGAGAAAAGAGAACAAATTAAAGAAAAAGAAAACACATAATGTAGAAAATAGAAAACAGAAAAGTAGAGTCACCAGGGCTTCCCAGTAAATGGATCGTTACGCACACTCTGAAGAATGTCACTTCTGCTTCCTTCTCCCTCCCACGTCTGAACTCCACGGCTGCACCCCCGCTAGGACAGGGGGGACACAGGAAGGAAACAAGGTTGTAAGGGGGTCAGCGTCGGAAAAAAGTTGAGTAACACTGCTGTATGGCACCATTACCCTGTTACCAATACCCATAAAATCTTATCTCCCTGTTGCCATCACCATGAGGTTGCTTTGCATGTTTCTGTATAGGGTTCTTATTGACCTGAGCTTTTTTTTTTTTTTGCACTATAAATTATTATTACATATTTTCAAGTAATAAATGTGAACATGTGTAGAACAATGTAACTAACTGCCGTCAGAGTAAGTAGTTGTGAAAAATTACACTGCCAAGTAATGTTAAAAGGTGTCTTTAGAAAATGACCTGCTGTTTAAATCACTTTTTTTATGTTTAACATATTTTTAAGTAATTTTTGATTATGTTATTTTCAATTTTCCATGTCACTTTTTATATTTAAAGAGGACCTTTCACTACTCTACAAATGAAAAACTAACTATACCTGTGGGCAGAGCGGCGCCCAGGGGTCCCCCTGCACTTACTAGTAAGTCTGGGCGCCGCTCCGTTCGCCCGGTATAGGCTCCGGTGTCTGCGCTCCCTCTGACTGATTTCTTGTAGGAGGCGTGTCCCTTGCTGCACTGCTGGCCAATCGCAGCGCACAGCTCATAGCCAGGCTATGAGCTGTGCGCTGCGATTGGCCAGCAGTGCAGCAAGGGACACGCCTCCTACAAGAAATCAGTCAGACGGAGCTGAGACACCGGAGCCTATACCGGGCGAACGGAGCGGCGCCCAGACTTACTAGTAAGTGCAGGGGGACCCCTGGGCGCCGCTCTGCCCACAGGTATAGTTAGTTTTTCGTTTGTAGAGTAGTGAAAGGTCCTCTTTAAACTAAAACAATTTATTTTTTATTTTTTGCACTAGTCACTATGTCTAATAATTGGCACCACTTCTTGGTCTGTACAGATGACTGTACTGCAGTTATATATCATTCTAATCCTGCCTGTAATGGTATCACCTCTGTGCACAGATAACACAGGATCCACCATTCACAATGGGTGATTTTCACAGCGTATCTATTCTTTCCTTGTACAGTGACCTCTGCACAGGTCACAGAGCATGCCTAGAAGACTCTCCCATAGAAGTCAATGAGGTCCCCTCCTGTCCATGTGGCTGCTGTAAAGCAATTTTCTTAATGCTTTCTAAATGCTGTTCAGAACAGCTCAGGCAAGATGACTGCGCCCATAATCATGTTCAGAAAATCGAATAAAAAAAATCTACAATCAGAAAATAAAAACATTAGAAAAAAAGAAAGTGTGTTACTATCTGGTTTTAACCCTTTAAGGACCTCTGCGGTACATGTACGGCGGAGGTCCAGTCCCCAAGCATGGGGCTGATGGCATACATTTTCCCTTTCCGCATCTGTGCAGTCCGGAAGCGGAAGTCGCGCACCTCCGCTCCGGTAACAGCATTCCCCAGCAGAGATCGGGAAACCTGTTACCTTGCACTAATAGGCTGAAGCCTCAAGCAGGCTTCAGAGCCTATTAGATGACTATACCAATACAGGCCACTAGGTGGCAACATTGTATTGGTATAGTGCAAATTAAGTGTTCAATGATGTCTATATAGACATCACTGAACACAATAGGCAATCTAAGGATTGCCAGTTATTGTCACCCAAGGTGACTTAAAAAAAAGTTAAAAAAAAGTTTTTACAAATATTAACCACCTCCCGTCCGCCCATAGGATATAAACGTCCAGGAGGTGGATCTCTATTTCTGAATGGACGTTTTAAAACGTCCGTTCAGAAACTGCAGCTGCACGCTAATCGTGCAGCTGCTGATCGGGTTGCCCACTGTCAGTGACAGCAGGGCAACCCTTAGAGAAGGCAGGGACAGTGCCCAGGTGTCCCTGCCTTCTAGATCGCTGCATACACAGCGCTCACCGAGCGCTGTGTATACAGAGTAGGAAGCGCTATGTGCTTCCTGTCCCGGCCCGGCGGTCATGTGACCGCCGGGACCGGAAAGTGCAGGAGCTGTGTGAGGTCTTTCACAGACCTCGATCAGCCCTGCACTGAGGCTGTACAGCTCTGTATTGCGCTGTACAGCCTCTCTGGGGGGTGTATTTTTCCTGTAACTAGGGCTACTATGTCAGCCCCAGTTACAGGAGAAATCAACAGTGAAAAAAAAAAAAGAAAAAGTGAAGTAAATGTTCCCCAGAGGTCTTGTATGACCTTATGGGGGACGAAAAGTGTAAAATAAAAAATAAAAAAAAGGTTTCACATGTAAAAAAAAAATTCCCCAAGTAAGGAATAAAAAAAAAAGTTAAAAATAGAAAGAATAAAATAGACATATTAGGTATTGCCGCGTCCGTAAAAACCAGCTCTATAAAAATATCACATGACCTAACCCCTCGGGTGAACACCGTAAAAAAAAACTAAAAAACAACTGTGTCAAAACAAGCAATTTTTGTCACCTTACATCACAAAAACGGCAACACCAAGTGATCAAAAATGTGTATGTCCCACTAAATGGTACCAATAAAACCGTCACCTCATCCCGCAAAAAATTAGCCCCTACATTAGAAAATCTCTAAAAAAATAAAAAAAAATATAGCTCTCAGAACATGGACACATTAAAACATAATTTTTTTGTTTCAAAAATGCTATTATTGTGTAAAACTTTAATAAATAAGAAAAAGTATACATATTAGGTATCGCCACGTCCGTAACAATCTGCTCTATAAAAATGTCACTTGACTGAACCCCTCAGGTGAACGCTGTAAAAATAAATAAATAGAAACTGTGCTAAAACAACCCATTTTTTGGTCACCCTGCCCCATAAAGTGTTATAATGAATGATCAGAAAATCATATGTACCCAAAAATAGTAGCAATTAAACTGGCACCTTATCCCCTAGTTTCCAAAATGGTATCACTTCTTGGGAGTTTCTACTGTAAGGGTGCATCAGGGGGCTTCAAATGGGACATGGCATCTAAAAACCACGTGGAGTTCCTTTTCTTCTGCGCCCTGCCGTGTGCCCATACAGCAGTTTATGACCACATGTGGGGTGTTTCTGTAAACCGCAGAATCTGGGTAATAAATATTGAGTTTTGTTTGGCTGTTAACCATCGATGTGTTAAAGAAAAAATTGGATTAAAATGGAAAATCTGCCCAAAAAGTGAAATTAAAAAATTTGATCTTCATTTTCCTTTAATTCTTATGGAACACCTAAAGGGTTAACAAAGTTTGAAAAATCGGTTTTAAGTAACTTGAGGGGTGTAGTTTCTACAATGGGGTAATTTATGGGGGTATCCACTATGTAGGCCCCACAAAGTGACTTCAGACCTGAACTGGTCCTTAAAAAGTGGGTTTTGGCAATTTTCCTAAAAATTTTAAGAATTGCTTCTAAACTTCTAAGCCTTCTAACGTCCTAAAAAAATGAAATTACATTTCCAAAATGATGCCAACATAAAGTAGACATATGGGGAATGTTAAGTAATAAATATTTTATGAGGTATCACTTTCTGTTTTAAAGCAGAGAGATTTAGAAAATTGTGAATTTTTCGAAATTTTTGGTAAATTTGGGATTTTTTCATAAATAAAGGTGAAATATATTGACTCAAATTTATGACTATCATGAAGTACAATGTGTCACGAGAAAACAATCTCTGAATGACTTGGATAAGTAAAGGCGTTCCAAAGTTATTACCAGTTTTGCAAAATTAGGCCTGGTCAGGAAGGGGGCAAATGGCCCAGATGGGAAGTGGTTAATAAGCTGGAGACGTTCAGGAGCCAGAGAATCGTGCTGCTCACTCCTCCATTGGCAAGCTCCTCCCCTCTTAATATTGTTATATTTTAATTGTATGAGCATTTTCGCACGCGGAGATGCCCATAATGTTTATTTTTTTATTGGAAAAAAAGGGGGGTGATTTGAACTTTTATTTATTTTTTAAACGCTTACAGGGCACTATTGACTGCTAACCATCAATGAAGGGCCAAAGGAAGAGAACCTATTCGACACCTGCTCCTGTGGACCGGGATTCAGGAGCCATTTCCCGCTTCTTTAGCTCATCCTGTCAGCCCGCGGGAAATGCTGAAGTCAGCGCGTCGGCCAAGATGGCGGAGACACCACGCGGTGCAGCTTCTACACACTCCCAGCATTCAAGCTCCCTGAAAGGCGAACCACCTAAAAATCAGGAGGCAAAGATCACTGGATCCCCGGGCTCCTATACGGCGGCAGTGTCCTAGCTCAGCAGCCCCATCCTCTCCAGCCTTATCCAGGTACGCGGCAGCTTCCTCTGGCATCTCATCTCAGCAAGGAGGCTCACCAGCCATGACACCCAGGTCAGTGAGATCGCCAGACCCCAAAAAGGGGACTGGGACTGGGACTGGAAAATGCACCTTAAAGCGCTTCCCAACAAGCCTGAGATAGATTCCCTATTCATGAGATTGGAAACCTCCCTCCCATAATCAAAAATATAGCTGCCCTACATCAGGACATTAAACATGTCGGTCAGAGGGTAGAGGAAATAGAAGGGGTACAAGAGCAAGTCCTTGCATCACTGGACTCACACCACAAGGTCTTATAGTATATGACCATACTGCGCAAATTCAGGATATCTTAACCTATCTAGATGCAGGGCCGGCGCTACCATAGAGGCAAGGGGGGCAATTGCCCCCGGGCCCCCGCTCATTAGGGGGCCCCCGCTCATTAGGAGGCCCCTAGCGCTGGCCCGGCCTTACTATTCTTATTGTCAGTTGTGACAGTGCTGCTGGACTCTGCGGGCTGCCGCCGGCGCCGCGCGGCAGCCGGCAGTAATGTAATTAATACATTAAACTAAGTTACTCACTCTGGGTGAGTCAAGTGTTGGAGGGGGCCCCCCGCCGGGCGCAGGTGGCTGCTGTGCCTGCGCCGCTGCCGCTGATTCGGTCTCTTTCAGAGAGTCAAGACTGTCTGGAGGCTGGAGCAGCAGCGGCATGCACGGCACAGGCAGGCACAAGGCTCCGCCCCCTCGCCCAGAGCAGTACTTAAGGACAGGTGCACTGAGCAGGGCAAGGAAAAGAAAGAAAGGAAAGAAAGGAAAGAAAGGAAAGAAAGGAAAGAAAGGAAAGAAAGGAAAGGAAAGAAAGGAAAGAAAGGAAAGAAAGGAAAGGAAAGAAAGGAAAGAAAGGAAAGAAAGAAAGGAAAGAAAGGAAAGAAAGAAAGAAAGAAAGAAAGAGAAAGAAAGAAAGAAAGAAAGAAAGAAAGGAAAGAAAGAAAAGAAAGAAAATCAATCAAGCAGCGCCAGGGAAGGCCCGCCGCCCCCAGCCAAGTTCCAGTCTGATAGGTTCATAATTCATTGGTTAGGGTACTTTCACACTTGCGGCAGGACGGATCCGGCAGGCTGCTCTCCCTGGCGGATCCGTCCTTCCACTACATCGCCATATCGCTGCTCTGTCCCCATTGACTATAATGGGGACGGGGGCTGAGCTCCGGCGCAGCACGGTGGTGCACAGCGAAAGCCGCCGGACTAAAAAGTCCTGCATGTCCAACTTTTTAGTCCGGCGGCCTTCGCCGTGCTGCGCTGGGGCTCAGCCCCCGTCCCCATTATAGTCAATAGGGGCGAAACAGCGGAAGGACGGATCCGACAGGGAGACCAGCCTGCCGGATCCGTCCTGCCGCAAGTGTGAAAGTAGCCTTGTTTGGTTGTTGTTAATGAATCCATCATCCATCCATTCATTCCAATGTACAGTATAGCGCTACACTGTGCCCCACAATGTACAGTATAGCGCTACACTGTGCCCCACAAAGTAAGCAAGCGTCATGGCGGGGGCGGGCATCATGGGGGGGGGGGCCCTTATTGTTTTCCGCCCCAGGGCCCCATTTCGCCTAGAACCGGCCCTGTCTAGATGATATAGAAAACAGGAACCGGAGGAATAATTTCCGCATCAGAGGACTCCCTGAATCAATATCCCCCCCAGACCTAGAGTCTTGGGCACAAGAATATTTTGGCAAATTACTGGATAGATCCGGAGCAACCTATAGAGATCGATCGAATACACAGAGCCTTGGGTCCCAAAACAGGGGACCTTTCTTGTCCACGCAACGTCATATGCAGAATCCATTTTTATAAAGATAAAGAGACCATTCTTAGAGCAGTCAGAAACTCAGAAGCAACCCTTTTTAAAAATAAGGAACTCCTCGCCTTGTCCGACCTCGCAAGACGCACTTTAATGTTACGCAAGGCCCTAAAACTTCTCCTGACAAGCCTCAGGGACAACACCATTATTTACAGATGGGGATTTCCCTTTCAACTGATTGCCAAGAAAGATGGTAAAACAGCAGTTTTTAAACATCTAGCTGATCTATCAAGTCTGCTGGAAACCTTCGACCTACCACTAACAGAACTCCCTGATTAGCCAAGACCACGAGTTGTATACTCTATCCCATGGGAAGGCAGACATTGACGCATAAACACCAGAGATCTTCTAGAAATCCTCAAGCACCAGTGGACTGATAGCTTAACTGAATGCTAATATCATTTTCTTCTGTCATTTTTTGTTTCCCTTCCTTTGCAGGTTTACTACTAGCTGGTAGCAGTTATCATATTCCATAACAGCCTAGCCTAAGCTGTCACCATGCGATTCTTATGCCCTGTCATTTATAGTGCTATCCACTTAATGTTTATGGAGATTAGTACGGCTGCCGTTTAGCCCTCGACTTCTCCTTCCCCCACCTAGGCACCACATCACCTAGTGCTGATTGTGACTGAAGTCACGGTTTAGTATTTCCCAGAGCCGATTCGGTTGGCTCCCACTTCCCCCTTTTATTTGTTTTCTTAGCTATACATTCATTTTTTTACTACTATGTTCTCATACTCCCAACCTTGTACATGTCTTTTCCTCCTTGTGTCCTCCCCACCTTTAATGTTACATTTCTGGTTAGGAGATATGACCCTTCTGAAACCTGGCCTTGACAAGCCAGAGAAACGTGGCCAGATACTATATTGTTTCCTTAAGAAAAGAGTCATGTTGGTTATGTTCCAGGAAACCCATTTTAGAGTCACTTCCATGCCCAAGTGTGAGAGCAGATACTATCCGACCTAATTTCACGGTCCCAATCCAACTAAAAAGGCAGGCGGTTTCTATTGCATTCCATAAGAATTTTCGTCTTATGGTCTTGTCCTCAGATATTGAACTTAGAGGTCGGTTTATCTTAGGCTCTCAGTTGACCATTCCATTATCACAGTAGCTAACGTTTATTTTCCTAACCAGGGACAGGCGACCTTCGAATCCAAAATCCTCAGGCGACTAGCCAGATTTGCAGAATGCTCTTCCATCATATTAGGAGGGGACTTCAACATGGTGATAGACCCTATCATGGATTCTTCATCCGGTAGGTCTTCAGTCTCCTCAGTGTCCTAACGCGTGTTCAGGGCTGACCTTGCGGCACTCAGGTTGGTGGATTTATGGTGTGTTTTGCATCCAGGTGTCAGGGACTACAGTTTCCACTCATAAGCCCACAATAGTTATGGAAGACTTGATCACCTTTTAATCTCTCACAAGCTCTTGGATTCAGATCCTCGTTGCTCAATAGATGCTTTGCTATGGTCAGACCACTTGCCTGTTTATGGCTTACTGTCCCCCCATCCGACTCATTCACGCCAGTTCACCTGGAGATTTAACGATAACCTGTTAAATGACTTGGCCTGTGTGAATGACGTATGAAATGCCATCAGAGATTTCACTAAAAACCACCAATCAGACAATACAGCTCCGCCTATGAAATGGGAAGCACTAAAATGTGTGATTAGGGATCTATTCCTATCCCATGGAGCTAGACTTAAAGGGTGATAGATAGGATTCTTGCACTCTATTCATCTCTGTCAGCACGGGTCCAATTCAATGGCACAGTAGCCGACCCATTAATCATAAGGAATGGGACATGCCAAGGATGTCCCCTTTCACAGTTTCTCTATATTCTAGTCATGGAGTCCCTAGCAAATGCACTCAGAGCTAACCAGTCTATCAAAGGATTACAAAGAGGCAAAACCGAACATAAATTATAATTATTTACAGACGATCTCCTCCTATATCTATCCTCGCCTAGACTGGAACTGTGCCGGCATACATACATCATTCCTCTGGGTAGCCATCTTATATGCTTCTGGCATATGTAAAAAAAAACTGTGAACTCTCATCTTTCTGAAGCCTGGGTCACCTATGATATAGATGGACACTTTTATGACCACTACTCTGTAAGGCCAGCAATAAAAGGTCATAAAGGCTATACCAGGCCCAGCTCATCCTGTCCTTTAAGATAAGATCAGCTCGCTGTCAAGCCTGGCTGGAGCGTGACGTCATTAATTTCCAGGTCTGGTTTGAGGAGAGCTAATAGCCCTTAATTAGCTCTGGGCATAAAACCAGTCCACTTTCATATTTCATTTATGAATCAACTTATGCCCTTTCTGACACCAGATCCAGGCTCTACAGAGTATTGTGGTTAATTGGGTATCAAATATGACTAGAGGATGTGATTCTGTAGCTGACCTATGGGTGGTAGAAGAACTACAGGTACCAGCATTACCGTGTGTGGTCTCATTCTGTATGTAAATAAATAAGAATCGCAAATATGTCTTCTGTATAAAAATATGCCGATGTATCAGGGAGATACGAGCTTAAGTATAATCCTCATTGTAGGAACTGAACTTTGATGGGGTCATAAAACACTTGGGGGCCAATCCCTAGGCTTCTCAGTCACTCTGCTGCCATTGGCTGACAGGAGTAAGTCTCCTGCCCATGGGAGAGTTCATAAAAATCTATGCACAAGGACAGAGGAGAGAGACCCATGGAACATCACCAGACACTTAATTGGACATTGACGGCATATCCCTGTATCAGAAGAACTTTGAGGGTCTCCCCTGATACATACTGAAAAGGGGTTTGCAAGGATTCAAAAAGGACATATGAACGACCATCTGAAACCCTCCAGAGAAACTAAGTATTCTTTCATCTTTTTCCCTTTCATTTGAACTGTCATGATTATTTATATTGTTATTATTATTCTGTAGATTTATAGTCATTTTCATTAGATTTGTATGCACTGCTTTTTACCGCTTATTAAAGATTATAAAATCTAAATAGCCAAGTCTTCCATATTCTAAGCTGCTGAACAACGTACCTTGCCTTTGAAGAGACGTTACCAGGTAGTTAGTTAAATTGCATTTAGGAATTGTACCTGGGGGTGATTGACTGCGGTTGGTCAGTAAGTGATATCCGGTTCATCCACTGATCTGTGTGATAGTGAATGACCCGGATAGTCGGCTCGTGGACCGGGAACCCACATGGTGGCAGTTACCGAAGTGTAGTGGGGGGTGTTAGCCGGATGGTAATACCCCGGTCACGTGAGGTCTCTGTGTGTGCGCAGACTCCATCACAGACCACTACGTCACAGCTGTGGGATCCGGAGCGATCGGATCCATAGTTCGTGACATTTTTCTGGTGGCAGCTTACGGGATTCTGTATGCTTAGAATATTAGTGCATGAAGTTATGTCCATAACTCTGTACTAAAGGATTGAAAAATTCTGGAAGACGAAGCACAGTGCATTAGTTTTGATAGAATAATAATTCACGACAGTACCCTCCCCTCTCTCTTGTTTTCTGTCCTATCTTTTATTTGGCAATAATGTCCGAATCCGTGAATTATGACGTCCTGAGCGTGGCTGATATCACAGCTCTATGTGAGCACAAAGGCATCCAAGTATATGGGAAAAATAAGACTGTCCTCATCCAGGAGTTATGTGCACGGAGGAGTCAAGAGTCATCCCTGCAGGATTCAGAGAATGGAGGACACTCAGGGGCCCCTGAGCCAGGTGACCCCTTCCAGAATGAGGATGATGAACTGGGAGGAGTACAGCCTGCTGGGGCTTGCAGTCCTCTAGCTGGACATAACTCTGTCTCTATGCCATCCCAAAATGGTCTGGACCAACTAATGCTCAGTAACCCGGACTTATATTTTCGGCTGCTGGAGGCACGTCAGGCAGAGCGCAAGGCTGAGCGCGAGGCTGCAGAACGAGAACGAAAAGCTGTCCGCAGGCATGAACTGGACCTGGCCTGAGTACAGCTTCAGGGGTCCGACAGGCATGCTACATCCACAGGCCCATCCCTGATGGTCAAGCCAAAACTGCCTGTGATGGAGTCTGAGAACTGTGACATTGATCTTTTCCTGCATGCTTTTGAAACCTCATGCCAGCAGTACCAGGTACCAGAGCCACAGTGGGCGGGACATCTAATGTCCGCACTGAAGGCCAAAGCTATGGAGGCCCTGGTCGGACTACCATTAGCAGAGCGTACCAGTTACGCAGTCATCAAAAAGGCTATTCTGGTCAAGTACCAGCTGACTCCAGAGACTTACCGTTTACGGTTCCGGTCCCTGCGGAGAGGGCTCGGAGATACTTTTATGGACCATCTAGGCAAGTTGCAGACCACCTTCCAACAGTGGTCTGATCCCCTCACAGAGGACACCAAGCAGTCCCTGACGGATCTGATGGTCCGAGAACAGTTTGTCTCCAATTGCCCCACAGATGTGCAAAAATATGTATGTGAGCACAAGCCGAAGAGTGTGCGAGAGGCGGCCGAGCTAGCCGATGAATATGTCGCCATGCCCAGCACTCGGGCATTCAAAGACACTCTGTCCCGTCTGGGAGGAACCTCTTCATCTGCTTCTTCCTCCCGGCCAGCTTTGTCGGTTCCTGTCCAGCGACCCTTTCACAGGCCTGCACAAAGACCTGAAGGAGTCAAGCCAGCACCGACAGACGTGCGCAAGTGCTATGCGTGCGGCAAGCCAGGACACCTCAGCCACTCGTGCCCGGAGAAGAAGACAGCACCCCCTGGCAAGCTTGTCCGCAACCCATCATCTGTGCTGTTAGTGAATGGAGCTGCAAGACACACCGCAGACAACCTACAGTCGGTTACTGTGGGCAACCGATGCACCACAGGCTTCCGCGATACAGGAGCCGAAGTCACACTAGTTCGGCCTGAACTAGTGGATGACGCAGACCTTATTCCCGGCAAAAGCCTCACCATCACGGGAGTTCGGGGGGGTCAGCCCTAATGTTCCCCTAGCTCGTGTTTTCCTTGATTGGGGGGCTGGGAGTGGAGTAAGGGAGGTGGGAGTCTCTGCGGAGATCCCCACAAATGTTTTATTAGGCACTGACCTAGGACGATTGGTCTCGTGCTATGTGCCCCCTGGAAGCACACAGGACTCACCCGTCCCTATGGAGGTCCCTGGACATACCGAGGTACTGTGCAAGGATGTTTGCGTAACATCAGATAACCTTGGGGATGGACCTCGGGAGGTGGGGTGTGTGGGAGCAGTTCTCCTATGACAGGAGATGTAGAGGGGATGGCGGGTGTATGTACACAGGTAGCGGACATGTGTTTAACTGATTCAAGTTGTGCAAATGTTAAATGTGATGACATTATTGTGCCTGTGTTGCCCGTCACTCGCAGGGCTGCAAAAGCCGCAGCAGAACGCTCCATTGGGGAAGAGCAAGTGGAAGTGTCACCTTCCACTGGTTCGGACCCCGTGGACTTAACCGCGTCAGAGCCTCAGCCACTGTCCCTGTTCGCCACAGGACAGCTGGCTGGGACTTGTAGTGCCGCCTTTGAGCAGGCCCTGCGAGATGATCCTACCTTGGAGCAGCTAAGAGGGTTAGCTGCCAGCCCTCCCACTGAGGGAGACAAATACCGAGTGTGTTGGGACAATGGGAAACTGTATAAGGAGGACATCTCCCACAGTGACAGTAGGGTGGGGCCACTCAAGAGGCAGCTCATTGTACCTGTGCAGTTCAGGGAACAATTACTGCAAGTGGCTCATGAGATCCCCTTAGCTGGTCACCTGGGAATAACCAAAACAAAGTCCCGGGTGATGCAGAATTTTTTCTGGCCTGGACTCGGGGCAGATGTCGCCAAGTACTGCAGGTCCTGCGACACCTGTCAGCGAGTTGGCAAAGCAGGAGAGCGTCACCGAGCTCCATTGAATCCCTTACCGATAATTGATGAACCCTTCAGGAGGGTGGCCGTGGACATCATTGGTCCACTGGCCATCCCCAGCAGTTCGGGTAAACGATTCATATTAACCCTGGTGGATTACGCGACGCGCTACCCGGAAGCAGTGGCGTTATCCTCCATTAGGGCGGACAAGTTTGCAGACGCCCTGCTGGGGATCTTCACGAGAGTGGGGTTCCCAGCTGAGCTTCTCAGCGACCAAGGACCTCAGTTCATGTCTGAACTAATGCAGGGGCTCTGTAGGAAAATACAGGTGAACCATATCGTAGCCAGCCCTTACCACCCATAAACAAACGGCCTCTGTGAGCGCAGATGCAGATGCTGAAGACGTTCGTGGAGGCGCAAGGGAAGGACTGGGAACGATTTCTACCTCACCTGCTATTTGCCTACAGAGAGGTTCCCCAGGAGTCAACCGGGTTTTCGCCCTTCGAACTCCTGTATGGTCGACGAGTAAGAGGTCCCCTAGACCTAATCAGAGAGTCTTGGGAAGGCAAGGTTGCCGGAACTGAAGTCTCTGTAGTAGACTATGTCTTCAGGTTCAGAGACAAAATGGAGTCGCTGGTAGGTCTGGTACAGGAGAATATGGTGCAGGCCCAAAGCAAACAGAAGCAGTGGTATAACCGCACTGCCCGAGAGAGAATCTACCAGGAGGGGCAGAAGGTCTATGTCCTGCTGCCAATGCGGCAAAACAAACTGCAAGCTGCATGGGAAGGGCTGCACCCCATTGTCAAATGTCTGAGTAAGGTAAATTATGTGGTGGGCCTTGGAGAGGGAGGTAGGAGACAGAAGACGTTTCACGTCAACATGCTCAAGGAGCATCACGAGAGAATGTCACATGTTATGCCGGTTTGCAGCCTACCCGAAAGGGAGGAGGCCGACCCCCTACTAGATCTGCTAGCTGACACTCGAGAGTTGGAGGTGGACTTAACCCTCAACCCTCAACTCTCGTCCCAGCAGAGATCTCAGCTCTTAGAAGTGTTGACGGCTCACCGTGACACTTTTACAGGGAAACCCGGGAGAACTCACCTTGCAGTCCATCATGTGGACACAGGTACACATGCTCCCACAAAGCAGTCCGCCTACCGTGTCTCACTGGAGGTCCAGGCAGACCTCAGGAGGGAGATCGAGGAGATGAAGCAGCTCGGGGTCATTCAGAAATCCCACAGCGCTTGGGCCTCACCGGTGGTTCTGGTCCCAAAGAAAGATCAGACAACCAGGTTCTGTGTGGATTATCGGAAACTGAATGCCATCACAACCTCGGATGCTTACCCCATGCCCAGGATTGATGAACTGTTAGATAAGTTGGCAGGAGCCAGCTACCTGATAATCATGGACCTGAGCAGGGGATATTGGCAGATTCCCCTGACCTCGGAGGCTCAGGAGAAGTCGGCCTTCATCACCCCTTTCGGCTTATACAAATTTACTGTAATGCCGTTTGGGATGAAGAATGCGCCAGCCACCTTTCAAAGGCTTGTGAATGACTTGCTGGAAGGACTAGAAGAATGTGCTGTTGCCTATTTAGACGACATTGCCGTGTATAGCCCCACGTGGAAGGAGCATCTGGTGCACCTGTCGCAAGTACTGGACAAACTTGCTGCGGCTGGACTAACTGTTAAGCCTAGCAAGTGCCAGCTGGGCATGAATGAGGTCACTTACTTAGGCCACAGAGTAGGAGGAGGCACACTGAGGCCTGAAATAGAGAAGGTGAAAGCCATTACGAGATGGCCAACACCTCTCACCAAGAAGCAGGTCATGTCTTTCTTGGGAACGGCCGGGTACTATAGGAAGTTCATCCCGAACTATAGCGCCCTGGCCAAGCCTCTGACAGACTTGACCAAGAAGAAGCTGCCCAGGATGGTGTCATGGACGCCGGAATACGCGCAAGGCTTCCAGGCCCTGAAGGATGCACTAGCCAGTGCTCCTGTGCTTCAGGCCCTAGATTTCACTCTGAAGTTTGTGGTCCACACGGATGCTTCCGCCTTTGGTCTGGGTGCAGTCCTGAGTCAGGTGAACCAGGCCGGGGAGGAGCATCCTGTACTATACCTGAGCCGTAAGTTACTGGCCAGGGAGACCAGCTACTCCACAATAGAGAAGGAGTGTTTAGCTATTTTGTGGTCCCTGCAAAAGCTACACTACCTGTATGGACGCAATTTCACAGTGATCACTGATCACAATCCCCTCAGCTGGTTGGCACGTCTCGCAGGAGACAATGCGAAACTGCTGAGATGGAGCCTGATTTTGCAGCAGTACAACTTCACCGTGCAGCACAGAAAAGGTAGTTTACATGGAAATGCCGACGGGTTGTCGCGGCAGAGAGAATCGGCCGGAGACGGCTGGGTTGCTGTGGAATAGGCTTGTGGCCATTTCCCCAGGCAACCTTTTAAAAGAGGGAGGTGTGCCGGCATACATACATAATTACTCTGGGTAGCCATCTTATATGCTTCTGGCATATGTAAAAAAAAACTGTGAACTCTCATCTTTCTGAAGCCTGGGTCACCTATGATATAGATGGACACTTTTATTACCACTACTCTGTAAGGCCAGCAATAAAAGGTCATAAAGGCTATACCAGGCCCAGCTCATCCTGTCCTTTAAGATAAGATCAGCTCGCTGTCAAGCCTGGCTGGAGCGTGACGTCATTAATTTCCAGGTCTGGTTTGAGGAGAGCTAATAGCCCTTAATTAGCTCTGGGCATAAAACCAGTCCACTTTCATATTTCATTTATGAATCAACTTATGCCCTTTCTGACACCAGATCCAGGCTCTACAGAGTATTGTGGTTAATTGGGTATCAAATATGACTAGAGGATGTGATTCTGTAGCTGACCTATGGGTGGTAGAAGAACTACAGGTACCAGCATTACCGTGTGTGGTCTCATTCTGTATGTAAATAAATAAGAATCGCAAATATGTCTTCTGTATAAAAATATGCCGATGTATCAGGGAGATACGAGCTTAAGTATAATCCTAATTGTAGGAACTGAACTTTGATGGGGTCATAAAACACTTGGGGGCCAATCCCTAGGCTTCTCAGTCACTCTGCTGCCATTGGCTGACAGGAGTAAGTCTCCTGCCCATGGGAGAGTTCATAAAAATCTATGCACAAGGACAGAGGAGAGAGACCCATGGAACATCACCAGACGCTTAATTGGACATTGACGGCATATCCCTGTATCAGAAGAACTTTGAGGGTCTCCCCTGATACATACTGAAAAGGGGTTTGCAAGGATTCAAAAAGGACATATGAACGACCATCTGAAACCCTCCAGAGAAACTAAGTATTCTTTCATCTTTTTCCCTTTCATTTGAACTGTCATGATTATTTATATTGTTATTATTATTCTGTAGATTTATAGTCATTTTCATTAGATTTGTATGCACTGCTTTTTACCGCTTATTAAAGATTATAAAATCTAAATAGCCAAGTCTTCCATATTCTAAGCTGCTGAACAACGTACCTTGCCTTTGAAGAGACGTTACCAGGTAGTTAGTTAAATTGCATTTAGGAATTGTACCTGGGGGTGATTGACTGCGGTTGGTCAGTAAGTGATATCCGGTTCATCCACTGATCTGTGTGATAGTGAATGACCCGGATAGTCGGCTCGTGGACCGGGAACCCACATGGTGGCAGTTACCGAAGTGTAGTGGGGGGTGTTAGCCGGATGGTAATACCCCGGTCACGTGAGGTCTCTGTGTGTGCGCAGACTCCATCACAGACCACTACGTCACAGCTGTGGGATCCGGAGCGATCGGATCCATAGTTCGTGACGGGAAATACCCTCGGTCCTTCGCGAATTTGAGCTCTTTGGACGCCTTAGCAACTTCAAAGTGAATATTCAGAAGTCAGAAATACTGAACATCACTCTCCCCCAACGGGAAGTCACTCAACTTAAAGATACCTTCTCCTTTCATTAGGCCTCACAATCCATTAAGCACTTAGGGGGTCCATATGCCTGCGAATCCCTCCCACCTTTTCGAACTTAACTATAAACCCATGCTAAGATCCATTGAGACGAGCCTTCAGGGGTGGTCCTTTCTTCAAATTTCATGGTTTGTTAAAATTAATACCCTTAAGATGGATATCTTACCCAGACTTTTGCATTTATTCCATATGATTCCTTGTGGAATACCTCAGATATTCTTTCCCCTTCTCAGGAGAATTATCTCTCAATTCATATGGAAAGGAACTAGAGCTAGAGCTAGAGCTAGATTAAGTTGCAATCTGTTGACACGTCCAAAGACCTCAGGCGGAGCTGGCCTTCCTAACTTCCTTACCTACTATAGGGTAACAATCGCGAACTTTGTCCTTCGGCCTCCTACATAATTTCTCCACACTATTGTGGGTACAGATTGAACATGACAATATGCCATACTTGGCTTCAGGTATTTTTTTGGCTCCCACCATGTACACTGTGGCAAACATCGCCACTTATAGAATGTCTTTGCATATATTTGTCCTTACTGTAATGTTTAGTAGGTTAAATGTATGGCTTTTCTGCCCCCCCCCCCCTTTTCCTGTCCCATTGTTTCTCCAGCAGGGTGTTGTCTCCGGGACACTGGGAAGCCAGTTTACACTAGCTGCTCTGTCCCTCCTCAATCTCCCATCAGCCCTTGTTATTGTCTGGTCCCACCCTTCCTTGTACCATAGTAATCCATGTGCCCTATTGTATGTAAATGAGGCTGTTGGGGGGTTTAAAGTAGGTGTGCTATGCCAAAATAAAGTAGTTGATTCCCAGAACTGTGTTTCGTCCGGTTACTGGGGGGATTTTGGAATATTGCCTATTTTCAGCGCTCGGTGTGGATTACCTTACTGTATCAGCGGAGATATTGGGATTTAATATTGCTGCTCCGCTACATACACAGAATAGGCTACCTCATCCCCAAATTTCCCCCCTCATACTCTCTTTAGCAAAATCATGGGGCAAGTTTGCATCTAAACTCAATTTTATCACAACCCCAGGACCTCTCGCTGTTTTAACAGAACACCCAGCCCCGCCCCCAGGTCTTAAAACTCTCCTGACTCTTCGATCCTTGAACAGGAACCCAACTAAGATTATGGACATATACAACAGTAATAATCTCACCTTTTACCTCTCGCCCCCGGGCGTTGGTTCCTCTATTTCCAATTGTGCAACTTTATTAAGTCCTTGGCAATTATGCACACCTTTAACAGACTTTGAAAAGTCGCGGACTCTGCTCCTGGACATTCCATCTCACTCAGTGCTGGGGGGCTAGGGACAGGGTGGCCGAAACCTCACCATTAGCCCCCAGATTTATCCTTGCATGGGAAGAGGAGATGGGCACCACTCTTACAGGGGAGCAATGGAAGAGATTTTTGTTATTCACCCACAAAGCAACAGTATCTTGTAGACTACAAGAACTCAACTACAAGATACTGACTAGTTGGTATAGGACACCGGTAAAACTTCATCAGTTCTATTCTTCTGTATCCGATACCTGTTGGCGTTGCTTGGCAGCTATTGGTACGATGCTCCACATATGGTGGAATTGCCCGAGGGTTGCACCTCTGTGGCGAGAGGTATTCACCCTTTACCGGTCTAATATACAGTACAGACCAAAAGTTTGGACACACCTTCTCATTCAAAGAGTTTTCTTTATTTTCATGACTATGAAAATTGTAGATTCACATTGAAGGCATCAATACTATGAATTAACACATGTGGAATTATATACATAACAAAAAAGTGTGAAACAACTGAAAATATGTCATATTCTAGGTTCTTCAAAGTAGTCACCTTTTGCTTTGATTACTGCTTTGCACACTCTTGGCATTCTCTTGATGAGCTTCAAGAGGTAGTCACCTGAAATGGTCTTCCAACAGTCTTGAAGGAGTTCCCAGAGATGCTTAGCACTTGTTGGCCCTTTTGCCTTCACTCTGCGGTCCAGCTCAACCCAAACCATCTCGATTGGGTTCAGGTCCAGTGACTGTGGAGGCCAGGTCATCTGGCGCAGCGCCCCATCACTCTCCTTCATGGTCAAATAGCCTGGAGGTGTGTTTGGGGTCATTGTCCTGTTGAGAAATAAATGATGGTCCAACTAAACGCAAACCGGATGGAATAGCATGCCGCTGTAAGATGCTGTGGTAGCCATGCTGGTTCAGTATGCCTTCAATTTTGAATAAATCCCCAACAGTGTCACCAGCAAAGCACCCCCACACCATCACACCTCCTCCTCCATGCTTCACGGTGGGAACCAGGCATGAAGAGTCCATTCGTTCACCTTTTCTGCGTTGCACAAAGACACGGTGGTTGGAACCAAAGATCTCAAATTTGGACTCATCAGACCAAAGCACAGATTTCCACTGGTCTAATGTCCATTCCTTGTGTTCTTTAGCACAAACAAGTCTCTTCTGCTTGTTGCCTGTCCCTAGCAGTGGTTTCCTAGCAGATATTCTACCATGAAGGCCTGATTCACACAGTCTCCTCTTAACAGTTGTTCTAGAGATGTGTCTGCTGCTAGAACTCTGTGTGGCATTGACCTGGTCTCTAATTTGAGCTGCTGTTAACCTGCGATTTCTGAGGCTGGTGACTCGGATGAACTTATCCTCCGCAGCAGAGGTGACTCTTGGTCTTCCTTTCCTGGGGCGGTCCGCATGTGAGCCAGTTTCGTTGTAGCGCTTGATGGTTTTTGTGACTGCACTTGGGGACACTTTCAAAGTTTTCCCAATTTTTCGGACTGACTGACCTTCATTTCTTAAAGTAATGATGGCCACTCGTTTTTCTTTACTTAGCTGCTTTTTTCTTGCAATAAGACACATTCTAACAGTCTATTCAGTAGGACTATCAGCTGTGTATCCACCTGACTTCTCCACAACGCAACTGATGGTCCCAACCCTATTTTTAAGGCAAGAAAGGGCACACCTGTGAAGTGAAAACTATTTCAGGTGACTACCTCTTGAAGCTCATCAAGAGAATGCCAAGAGTGTGCAAAGCAGTAATCAAAGCAAAAGGTGGCTACTTTGAAGAACCTACAATATTACATATTTTCAGTTGTTTCAAACTTTTTTGTTATGTATATTATTCCACATGTGTTAATTCATAGTTTTGATGCCTTCAGTGTGAATCTACAATTTTCATAGTCATGAAAATAAAGAAAACTCTTTGAATGAGAAGGTGTGTCCAAACTTTTGGTCTGTACTGTACCTTTTTCACCCACAATAGCCTTGCTATCTGTCTTCCCGGGTCGGATACAACAGATCAAAAAGGGAACTTTCCGATTTTCATACTGGCCATGAGACAAATAATCCCTCATAAATGGAGATTGACTGAGAGTCTTCAGAAAAAAAACTTGGGTAACTGCTCTCGATACCCTTGCTCGCATGGAGGAGCTGGGAACAGAGAGTCATGGCTCAGCATCTGCCTTTACACGCACCTGGGAGCCCTGGTTCCAATTCCGCAACTCTTCACAATTCTCGGTCTGGTTAGCCAATGGTGATACTCCTCCAAATATCACTTAGCTGGTCAGTATTATTGTTACAGGTCTTACCCCTATCCCTTAACTTCTCGTACCCTTCTTGTCTCCCCTATTAAGTCCATGAGTTTAAATTCTCTTTGTTTGTCTTCTTGTATCTACTATTTGTTTTTCAACACCTGAACACATCCTATACTTGAGATCCACTCAGGGCCACAGACCCACTTCTCTCACTATTGCTTTAGGTTTTGATATCTCAGAACATTGTGTTTACACATATGCATATGTTATTGAATTGCATTAATCCCTGAAGATGGAAACACACAACTGAAAAGAGATTGAACCATAAAATATAACAATATTAATGGCATAACAGGAAAAAAATAAAAACAGCCAATTTGCCATTTTTTGTCACTTCATTGGTATCACTGAAAAGAACAGATCGTTCCGCAAAAAATGAGCCCTCACACAGGGGTCAGAATATGGTTATAAAAAAAATGTTTTCCTCAAAGGTTTAATTTTTTTTTTCAGTATTAAAACACAAGAAAAAATTATACAAGTGTGCTATCGTAGTGACCTGGAGAATTAAGATAACAGGTCAATTTTACCACATAGTGTACAGTGTAAAATAAAAACCTTTATGAGAATTGCATTTTTCTCCCAATTCTACCCCATTTCCCCCCGCTTCCTACTACATGGTATGCAACCGTAAATGGTGCCATTAGAAAGTACAACTTGTCCCGCAAAAAATAAGCCCTCA